>NW_006204341.1:193029-196649 GCF_000334495.1 Tupaia belangeri chinensis
GAGGGTCTTTGGTGATTCAATAAAATGTGGGAGGAAAACAGTATAGAAAGCAAACATAGATACCAGAGACAGTGTAGGAGGAGAGTGGGAGAAGGCAGAGGGTAAGAGATAGGGAATCAAGGATGGGGGGAAAAAAGCAAAACATACAGAAAACAAGAAATGGAAGATCATTTGCTGACAATGACATGTTTGTTGATGTGCTTGATTGAGTCAATATACAGTGTACTCTGGATGGAAAATCTCATTTTGTATGCTGTAATGATGTACAGTGAATGAATGCAAATAAATAAATTGAAATTAAAGAACAAATTTATTTAACATTATTTATTTATATATTCATTTGTTTTAATTTGACTAGACAGGGACAGACTGAAAGAGAGAGGGAGAGAGTGAAATTGAGAAAACAAGTCATCAGGTCCTGTACTCAGACTGTGGTCGGCCATGTGAAAATCCAGTGACTTTAAACACCACACCACCTGCTGGTGCCCATAAATGTTGTTTTTATTGTCTTCACTTTGAAAAAATAAATAACTAGGTTGTTATAATAAAGATTTTCATATAATGTGCATTTTAGTGACAGTAATGACCTAAAGCAAAAGTAGCAAACTTTTTATATGAAGGACCTAATAGTACCTACTTTTGCATGCAGGTCATTCAGTCTCCTTCACAACTACTCAGCTCTGCCCTTAGAATAGGAAAACAATCATTGACAATACATAAGTGAGTGGCCTTCACTATGTTCTAATAAAACTTTTTTTATAAACACTGAAATTCAATTTTCATATACATTTTCATGTCATAAAATATTATTCTCATTTTGTTTTTTTTCAACATTACAAAATGCAAAATCCATGCTTAGCTCACAGACCATGCAAAACTAAGCAACAAGCTAGATCCAGTTTGCGTCCTATAATTTACTGACTCCTTGTCTAAAGAATTAAAAAATTGGACTATTTGAGTGGTGTGTTGATTAAGGTGGTGGGATTCCACATAGTCGACTGTGTGGCTTTAGTTCCAGACCCAGTGGCTTGAAAAACATGCCAGGTTCATGTGCATACATGTCCAAAATTCCAAGAGGAAAATGGAGAAGAAGTGATTGCAGTGTAGTCATCCCCCTTGGAGGGGGGTGCTTTCTCATTTTTTCTTTCTGTCTCTGTGTCTCTCTTTGGTGAGCACACATCCTATAGAAAAATTTTTAAAAGGAACTAAAAAAATTTAGAAAGTGCTTTGTTTCATAGAAGATAAAGTTTAGAGATAATTCATTTAGAGTACCATTTATAGTAAATGTAAAATGCTAAAGAATTAAAATTATGTTAATATACACATTCTAAAAATATTTCTCTAAATAATTAAAATAATAAATTAAAACAGAAAGATAAAATACAAATTATAACTTGTGAATACCAAGGGTTTTAATCAAATTTTAAATTTAAGCTAAATTTGTTTCAAATTTTTGAAAATTTAATTAAATTTGATTAAACATCTCATACTAATAAACTGATTTGCAATTCTAGTGATCAATGCTCATATAGTTGCCAACACAACACATTACGTATGAATGTGCTTACATGCGAATTTGAGAATAATACAAATTAATTAATTTTACAAAATGTTTCTCAAGTGCTAAATTCAATTTTGTGAATATTTTATTTTATTTTTTAGTATTTCTGGAATCATGAATCAAAATAACAAAGAGTAGTAATAAAGTAGTTATTGGGTACTCTTAGGAAATACTGGGAAATAACACTTCATTATGCAATATATATTGCATTCATGCTATCTAGGAATAAGGATGGAGCAACTTACTTTTTATAAGCACTTTGTTTAAATTATCCCCATACCCTGAAGTCTTGTCCATCTCTGATGATGACACAACCTGAAACATCTTTATGGCCTCTGGAATTAAGTGCCTTTTATTGTTTATAGTATACAGCCATTCCTTACTTAGTAACCTACCTATTTAATGTCTGAGATAATGAATTCTGGGGCATGGGAAATCCCACTTCTAAATCTGTGTCTGGGAAATCCTTTCTCAGTCTTTGTCTCTTACTCACAGTCAGTTGGTATTCACTACATGAACCATTCAAAATCATTTTAGACTACATATTTTATTTATAAATTTGTACTTTTTGTGTACCTATAGTAACATTCAGAAAAATGAAAATGATTACATCAGGGAGCCAGTAGATGGCATGGTGGTTAAAGGCAGTGGATTTCCACATGGCCTACTATGATTTAAGTCCCAGAACTGGTGGCTTGCTTTCTCATTTTCCCTTTTTCTCTCTCTCTGTCTCTATCTGGTCAGATTAAAAAATAATAATAACAAATTTAATTTAATGAATAATTCTTTAAAATGATTACATCAGAGTTATATTATTATGTTATGGTATGTTCTGCTGCTTTCTCACTAAGTGCCAGAAATGTATGATTTTTGTGTGATATCATTACACTATTCTTGTGTGATGTTACACAAAACTTGATTGTTAAGTGAGGAGTGCCCAGGTAAAGAAAGACACTCTGGTATTTGACAGAAAGTGGACAAATATGGAAGACTTACTGCCGAATGAAGCAAGCTACACTATGAAACAGAGACACAGTATATTCTTAATATATACTGAATGTCCATGCTCTGCAAAAACTGAAAGATTGGAAGATATGGAAGCATGTAAAACATTGTGGAATGGAGACAGTGTGGGGAGAGGGTGGCAGGTAAAGGAGGGTGAGAAGAAGAGAATTAAGGAGAAAAATAGATAAGGTCTTTAAGAAAAAGAAATGGAGGATTGTCTGTTAATGATAACATGTAAAGTAATATCTTTTACTCCACTGATGTGTGGTGTATCTATGCTGGAAAAATTAATTTTTCAAGCTATGGTGATGTGCAGTGATTGAATCTATAAAATTTCTTTTTTAATTTTTGAAAATGACCAATAAATCTTCAAAGGAAAAACTTGGAAAAAAATTTAAGTACAAGAAAAGGAAAGAAATGTAAAATGAGTCCCTAGAGTCTGAAAAGTTAGTTATGTGAGCAAAAGTTAAGATTTAGAGGTAATGTTATACAAAAATAGAGCATCAGCTTCCAAGTAACAGAAGAACACATATATTCTTTAATATGGTTATTTGAGTAACTGTTATTATTATTATTTTACACATTCACTTACTATACATCGTTTAGCTTGTAGAGAGAATTTACCCAACATGATATACACCTCAGACCAATCCAATTGAAAATACTATACACATTATCATCAACAAGTAATAAACCATTTCTGTGTCCCCTAAATATCTTATCTATTTTTTCTACCTAACTTCATTTCCTGCACTCTTCCCCTCTCCCACCCTCTTGAATACTGTCTACAGTGTCCATAACTATTTTCATTGCTTTTATGTCCTCCAATCTTTCAGTCTCTAACATAGAGTACAGATAGTGGGTATATGTTAGGTGGAGACATACAATGTCTCTCCTTCATAGCCTGGCTTGCTTCAATCAGTAGTAAATCTTCAATATTCATCCACTTTCTGTCAAAAGCCAGGGTCTTTTTTTATGACTGAATAGTATTTCATAGAGTATATGTGTCACACTTTTTCAATCCATTCATCAGTTTGTGGACATTTGGGTTGGT
>NW_006204341.1:196801-214937 GCF_000334495.1 Tupaia belangeri chinensis
TAGATACCAAGGAGTGGGATTGCTGGATCAAATGGTAGTTCTATTTGTAGATTTTTGAGGAATCTCCATATTGTTTTCCACAGTGGCTGGACCAATTTACATTCTCGCCAGTAGTGTAGGAGAGTTTCCCTTTCACCACACTCCCACAGCACTTATCATTTTTTGTTTTTTAAATCTTAGTCATTCTGACTGGGGTTAGGTGGTATCTCATTGCGGTTTTGATCTCCATTTCCCTTATAATGAGGGATGTTGAACATTTTTTTTTAATATGCCTTTTGGTTATTCATATGACTTCCTTAGAGAGTGGTTTGTTCAACTCCTTCTGCCATCTTTTAACTGGGTTGATCATCTTTTATGAGAAAGCCACTTGAGTTCCCTTTGTATTCTGGTTAACAGTCCCTTATCTGAAGCATAGTTTACAAATATTTTCCTATTCTGAGGGCTGTTGAGTCACACTATTTACTATGTCTTTTGCCATGCAGAAAGTTTTTAATCTAATGTAATTCTAATGTAATCCTACTTGTCTATTTTTGGGATTATTGACTGTGCTTTGGGGGTCTTATTTAAGAAGTCTTTGCCTACCCCAATGCCTCCCAGAGTTTCCCCAGTATTTTCCACCACTATTTTTTGTTTGTTTGTTTTTTTAAGAGGTTTTTGCTATAGGGTGCATGCACTCGCCAGAAAGACAGAGAGAGACAGAGAGACAGAAAGTGAGAAATTACTCCCAAGGAGGGATGGCCATGCCGCAATCCCTTCTCCTCCTTTCTCCTCTCGGAATCTTGGGCACACACGCACATGCGCCTGGCATGAGTTTAAGCCACTGGGTCTGGGACTCGAACTGCAGTGGACTACATGGGAGTCCAGCGACATAGCCATTGAGCTAACTGCTAGTCCCTACCATTAGTTTTATAGTTCAAAGTCATAGGTTTAGATCTTTGATCTTTTTCATCTTAACAAAGAAGCAGATTTTGCTTTAATTTATTTTCTGTTGGGTTCACTTATTTTCTATTTAATGTATTTCTGCTTGAATCTTTATTATTTCTTTTTTCCTGGAATTTTTTAGATTTCTTTGTTGCTGTTTTTTCCAATTCCCTGAGGCATGATGTTAGGTTATCCATTTGCCACCTTTTCATCTTTTTATTATGCACACTAATTGCTATGAATTTCCCTCTTATGACTGTTTTGTGGTGTCCCACAGATTATGGAAACTCATGTACTCATCATCATTTTTTCCACAAATCTTTTTATTTCAGTCTTAATTTCTTTGGTAGTTGAGAAGTCATTCAGGAGTAGGTTGATTAGTTTCCTTGTGCTTATGTACTTTTGATGGTTTTTCCTGAAATTAGTATCAAGTTTAATTCCATCATAGTCAAAGATAATGCTAGATATATTTTCTATGCCTTTGAACCTGTAAAGACTTGATTTGTGCCCTATCATATGGTCAATCTTTGAAAATGTTCCATTTGGGGATGAGAAAAGTGTATATTTTGTGGTTTTAGGGTGGAAAGTTCTATAGATGTTTGTCAAGTCCATTTGATTTATAATATCATTTAAGTCCTTTATCTCTTTTTTTTTTATTTATTTTTTTGTCTAGAAGATCTGCCTATTTCTTCACGTATTTGGGTGTTCCTTATTTGTGTGCATAGATATTTGTAAGCATTATGTCTTCTTGATGAATTCACCCTTTTACTACTATATAATACCCTTCTTTGTCTCTTCTTATAGTTTTTGTCTTAAAGCCTATTTTGTCTGAAATCAGTATTGCAACTCCAGCCATTTTTCATTTCTGTTTGCATGGAATATCTCTTTCCAACCCTTCGCTTTTAGTCTATGTATGTCTTTATCCATGAGATGGGTTTCTTGTAGGCAACAGATGGAGGGTTTCTGGTTTTTTTATCCATCCATTCATTTTTTTTTTATCCATTCAGTCTGTGGCTCTTAATCGGAGAATTTAATCCATTAACATTCAACGCTATTATTGATATGTCCAGACTTGTACCTATCATTAAGTTAGCTGTTTTCTTGGTTGCTTTTTGTTTGTTTGTTTGTTTTCTTGTATCTGACTTTCTGACTTTAGTTTTCTGGTATATCTCACTTCTGTACTTCTTGAAGAGCTGGTCTGGAGTTCATAAATTCTTTCAGGTTTTGTTTATCTGAAAATGTTTTTATCTTTTCATTCCACATGAAGGAAAATCTTGTCAGGTATAGCAATCTTGGTTGAAATTGTTTTCAATTTAAGACTTAGAATATATTTCCCCTTTCTTTCCTTGGTTTCATCATTTCCAAAGAGAGATCTGATGTTAACCTGATGGAATAACCTTTGTAAGTAACGTGACATTTCTCTCTTACCAATTTTAGTCTCTTGCCTTTGTGGTTTTGATCAATCTGGCTATAATGCACCTTGGAAAAGATCTTCTTGGATGATTCTGCTTGGAGTCCTTTGTTTTTCTTGGGTTTGGATCTTTGAATGCCTCTCTATGTTTGGAAAGATTTCCTCCAGGATTTCATAGAATAGATTATCAATGCCCTCATTATTTTCTTCACCTTCTGAGATATTAATTTGGGTGCTTAATGGTATCTAGCGTTTCATGTTTTTGTCTTTTTTCATTGCTTGTTTTTTGTTTTGTTTTGTTTTGTTTTTTAGACATTTTTGTTATAGGGCAAGTGAGCTCACCAGAAAGACAGAGAGAGATAGACAAAAGGCAAGAAATCACCCTCCAGGGGGGACAGCCATGCCGCAGTCCCTTCTCCTCCATTCTGCTCTCAGGATCTAGGGCAAGCACCAGCGTGAGTTTAAGCCCCTGTTCCGGGACTCAAACCACGGTCGACTAGATAGGAGTCCAGCAACATAGCCATTACATCATCTGCTGGTCCCTCTGGTGTTTTTGTATATTGTCTTCGTTTTTCTTGGTTATTTTCTCAGTCTTTCTGATAATTTTTTTCTAGGTCAGAGGTTTTGTCTTCTATATCCAATATTCAATGTTCTGCATGATCTAATCTGCTTTAAGTAGATTCGAGGGAGGTTTTGATTTCCTATGTTACGGTCTTCATCCCTAACAATACCATCTGCTTTTTTTTTTTTTTTGAGAGGTTTTGTTTCTGCTATAGGGCACGTGTGCTCGCCAGACAGACAGAGACAGAGAGACAGAAAGCGAGAAATCCCCCCCCCCCCAGTGGGGATGGCCACGCTGCAATCCCTTCTCCTCCGTTCTCCTCTCGGGATCTTGGGCACGCACGCACACGCGCCCGGCATGAGTTTTAAGTCACCGGGTCCGGGACACGAACCACAGTCAACTATGTGGGAGTCCAGCAACATAGCCATTACGCTAACTGCTGGCTCCCCGTTTGATTATTTTTTATAGTTTCTATTTCTTCTTTCAAATTGTGAAAGGACTTCCTCATCTCCTAGAGCTCATTGTCTCTTTTCTCTTGTATCTTTTGAACTTCATTGTCTCTTTTCTCTTGCATCTCATTTAGTTTTGTCACTATAAATATTCTGAATTTTTTTATCTGACATTTCCATGAATTCCATGGTACTGTCTTTGGATGATAAGGAATTGATGTTTTCCCTTGGGGGACAGATATTTTCTTAATTTCTCATATTTCTTGTATTCTGCAATTGTTTCTAGTCATCAGGTGAATTACACATTTCTTCCTAAACTCTTCAAGTTAATTCTGAATGTTCAAAGGCCAGCAGGAGAAGGTTATTGGTGATTTCTCTGCTGCTCTATCTCCCAAATGCTCACCCAGCCACCTACACTATTGTCTCTGGACTTAGACAATTCAAAGTCCTCCCAGTTTCTAGAGAACAAGTGCATCTGGGCCTGTGCTACTGATGTTCAATTGAGGAAGACAGAAGGGGTCACACAGTGTGCAACATGCATCACGTACTTCAAGAAATGCTAAAGTCTGAGAATTCAGAGGTTTGTGGCAGGGGATGAGTCTCTGTGCTGCTCAGTCTCCCTGTTGCTCAGTTCAGCCAGACCATTGCTGGGGCTGATGTCCTGATGGCCTGGGAGTGGGGAAAGAAGGGTTTCTCTAAGTCCCAACTCACATACCTGAGAGTTCAAAGGCATGTAAAGGAGGGGATGGGCCAGGTCTCTGCAGCACAACCTCCCAGCTGCAAATGGCTCACTGTGCAGCAAAGTCCATCACTGGGGCAGATGTCCTTTAGGTGCAGGGAGTAAAGAAAGGAGGGCTTCTCACCTTGTAACTGTGTTTTTATGTATTCTTGCCTGTGTAACTCAAAGGGAGCCTGGATTAGTCATATACTGCTATTTAACAGTAGTACTGTGCATTTAGTGGCTTAAAACAACAAAAATTTTCCTCTCACCATTTCTGTGGATCAGTAGTCCAGCAGTTTAGCAGTGTTCTGTGTTATAGTGACTAAGAAGACTGCATTCAAGTTTTCTGATGAGGCTGCAGTTTCATATGAGAAGGTTCAATTGAAGATTGAACTAAGGATTCACTTCCATGTTCATTCAGTTTCTTAGTTTGTTGACAGAATTCAGTTTTGTGTGATGTAGGACAAAGGGCCTCATTTTCTTGCTAGCTATTGTTTGCTAGCCCTCATAGAATGCCAGATAGAAGTCATCCGAAGTTCCTTGCTATGTCATGTTCCCTAATATATCTGTTTGCTTCCTCAAAGACAACAAAGAGAGAATTGAGCAAGACAGGTGCTACAGTCTTATAAAATTCTGTGCATCCAATCATGTACATCTCATTATTTTTGCCACTTCTGTTCATTAGTAGCAAGTTGCAGGTTTGGTTCATGCTCAAATGGAGGGATTATACATGCATTTGGATACAAAGAGGTAGGAATCATGAAGACCATTCTAAGAATTTATTCACCATAGAGTATTTCTTGCTTGGATCTAAGATAGTACTGGGAAAGAGAATAGTACATTTTCTCATTGTACTGGACTTATCTAAACAGTTCTGCTATAGATTCTTTAAATACTGATAATTTTCCTAATTTTGTCCCACTTGTTAAGGTATTTGTTCTAATTTTCAAGTAGAGTCAAAGTTCCATGTATTCAATTATAAGCAGTTCTGGTAATTAGGAGGAAGAAAAAGGATGAGGAGGAAAGCTTCTTTCAAATTGTGAAAGGACTTCCTCATCTCCTAGAGCTCATTGTCTCTTTTCTCTTGTATCTTTTGAACTTCATTGTCTCTTTTCTCTTGCATCTCATTTAGTTTTGTCACTATAAATATTCTGAATTTTTTTATCTGACATTTCCATGAATTCCATGGTACTGTCTTTGGATGATAAGGAATTGATGTTTTCCCTTGGGGGACAGATATTTTCTTAATTTCTCATATTTCTTGTATTCTGCAATTGTTTCTAGTCATCAGGTGAATTACACATTTCTTCCTAAACTCTTCAAGTTAATTCTGAATGTTCAAAGGCCAGCAGGAGAAGGTTATTGGTGATTTCTCTGCTGCTCTATCTCCCAAATGCTCACCCAGCCACCTACACTGTTGTCTCTGGACTTAGACAATTCAAAGTCCTCCCAGTTTCTAGAGAACAAGTGCATCTGGGCCTGTGCTACTGATGTTCAATTGAGGAAGACAGAAGGGGTCACACAGTGTGCAACATGCATCACGTACTTCAAGAAATGCTAAAGTCTGAGAATTCAGAGGTTTGTGGCAGGGGATGAGTCTCTGTGCTGCTCAGTCTCCCTGTTGCTCAGTTCAGCCAGACCATTGCTGGGGCTGATGTCCTGATGGCCTGGGAGTGGGGAAAGAAGGGTTTCTCTAAGTCCCAACTCACATACCTGAGAGTTCAAAGGCATGTAAAGGAGGGGATGGGCCAGGTCTCTGCAGCACAACCTCCCAGCTGCAAATGGCTCACTGTGCAGCAAAGTCCATCACTGGGGCAGATGTCCTTTAGGTGCAGGGAGTAAAGAAAGGAGGGCTTCTCACCTTGTAACTGTGTTTTTATGTATTCTTGCCTGTGTAACTCAAAGGGAGCCTGGATTAGTCATATACTGCTATTTAACAGTAGTACTGTGCATTTAGTGGCTTAAAACAACAAAAATTTTCCTCTCACCATTTCTGTGGATCAGTAGTCCAGCAGTTTAGCAGTGTTCTGTGTTATAGTGACTAAGAAGACTGCATTCAAGTTTTCTGATGAGGCTGCAGTTTCATATGAGAAGGTTCAATTGAAGATTGAACTAAGGATTCACTTCCATGTTCATTCAGTTTCTTAGTTTGTTGACAGAATTCAGTTTTGTGTGATGTAGGACAAAGGGCCTCATTTTCTTGCTAGCTATTGTTTGCTAGCCCTCATAGAATGCCAGATAGAAGTCATCCGAAGTTCCTTGCTATGTCATGTTCCCTAATATATCTGTTTGCTTCCTCAAAGACAACAAAGAGAGAATTGAGCAAGACAGGTGCTACAGTCTTATAAAATTCTGTGCATCCAATCATGTACATCTCATTATTTTTGCCACTTCTGTTCATTAGTAGCAAGTTGCAGGTTTGGTTCATGCTCAAATGGAGGGATTATACATGCATTTGGATACAAAGAGGTAGGAATCATGAAGACCATTCTAAGAATTTATTCACCATAGAGTATTTCTTGCTTGGATCTAAGATAGTACTGGGAAAGAGAATAGTACATTTTCTCATTGTACTGGACTTATCTAAACAGTTCTGCTATAGATTCTTTAAATACTGATAATTTTCCTAATTTTGTCCCACTTGTTCATTTATTTGTTCTAATTTTCAAGTAGAGTCAAAGTTCCATGTATTCAATTATAAGCAGTTCTGGTAATTAGGAGGAAGAAAAAGGATGAGGAGGAAAGGGAAGAAAGAAAGAGAGCAAGTGGAAGGAGGAGGAGAACGAGGAGATGAGAGAAAAATGAGAAGAGGAAGAAGAGGAGAAGGAACAAGGAGTGAGAGGACAAGAGAAAAATAAAGGAAGACAAAGAAGGGAGAAGGGAAGAATCACTTGAAAAGTTTGGAAACATGGTGTCAAGTCTAAAATGTGGGAAACTCTGCTGTTTACTACAGCAGGTCAATATAATCTTGTGTTTGGGCAGGTAGTAATTTGGGGCCTCTGTATATACAATTCATAAAAGTTCTTTCTAGAGTTTAATACTTACTCTGTTTCATGAGTTATGCCACTGGGGTCAAGTTGCCCTGATGGCTGATCACCTACTTGAGCTGTCTGATTGTGTTCTGCTTCCAAGAAACCTTTCCTCAGTCCAGATAGATAGCTCACTCACCCGTCAGTTCCTTGCCATAAGAATCTGCCCACACATAAACAGATTTAGATAGAAATAGAAGATACTAATCTATTATATGTGTCTGTGTATGTGTATCTGTATATGTTTTTATCCAGATAGATAGCTCACTCAGCTGTCAGTCTTGCCATAGGAATATGCCCACACATAAAGAGATTTGGATAGAAGCAGAGGATACAGATCTAGTGTGTGTGTGTGTGTGTGTGTGTGTGTGTGTTTAGATATGGTTTTGCTATGTTGCTATCCTCTTACACAGCCTCCTAAGCAACTGGGACAATAGGATTCCAAAGTCGTACCCAGCTTCATCGTATAAAACTATTTTTTCAATCTTCCAGAGGGCACATGCTCTCTTTGGAGAGAGACAGAGAGAAGGAGGGTAGCAAAAAACAAATCCACATGGGACATGGTCATACCACAGTCATTCTCCATTTCTCCTTCCTTTTGGAATTTTAGGAATGCATGCATACATGTCCAGTGTGTTTTTCAAACTGCTGGATCCAGGACTCAAACTGTGTAGGTTGGCCATGTAGGATCCAACTGCCTTAACTACCAGGTAATAGGCTGGACCTTTAATATAAATCTTAACTGCTGGGACCAACAGAGGGCACAATGGTTACATTGCTGGACTCCCATGCAGTCAACCGTGGCTCAAGACCCGGGCCTGGAGGCTTAAAATTCATGCGACCAGCATGTGCATGCATGCTCAAGATCCTGAGAGGAGAATGGAGGAAAAGGGATTGTGGTGGGGTTATCCTCTTTCGGTGGGAGAGGGTTCATTTCTCACTTTCTATCTGTCTGTCTCTCTGGTGACTGCATGATCCTACAGCAAAAAATCTCTCAAAAATTTTTAACTGTCATTCTTTGTTAATTGTCATCTCAAAAGTAATTTTGCTTGTTTTCATTATGAATTTTGCAGTTTCAAAATTTGAAACTGCCATAAAACTTACCATCAGACTTAATTGAATACATTTTAGCTTTGTACTTTTA
Source organism: Tupaia belangeri chinensis (assembly GCF_000334495.1). Lineage (NCBI taxonomy): Eukaryota > Metazoa > Chordata > Mammalia > Scandentia > Tupaiidae > Tupaia > Tupaia belangeri. Next base: position 205,039 of record NW_006204341.1, read on the forward strand.
TATCCGTCCACTACTCAGAAGTGGTGACATATCAAATTTTTAACCATTTAATGCGCTAATCTATATATAAGAGCTATACAAAGAATCTCATGTCACTCAAAATAAATGCTAAACTTGAAAGAGTATAAAGCACATTAGATTGCTCATGATCAGTTTGATTTTAAGAAAGACTAAGGAAAAAAACCTTCCTTACAATACCTATCCAAATCTGGAAACAAACAAAAAAACAGTGCTTCTGCTGTGCACAGATTTGAATGGTCTTCATTTATAACCTTATGGTATCTTAAATCCAGTGTCATTAAACAGTAAATCAATCATGAAGTGCAATGAGAGGTCATAGAGAAGGTTAGAGGAGTTTAGTTTTGTGATTGTATTAAAAACAAAAACAAAAACCAGAACATATTGCTTCTCTCATGAGCAACCCAAAATAGCCAAATTCAAGTGTCCCACAGACTTAAGAATTAGAGACTGATCAAATAGTATGTCCTGGGCAAAGTGATATAGTAGAGCTGACTAGCTACACAATTTACAAAATAGAAAGTCCTGGTAAAATATAAAGATATAACAGAAAGTATAAAGCTTCCACTGTAGAATACAAAGATGGCCCATAAAAGAGTAATAGCACTTAGGTAGAAAGACTGATATTTTGTACTCTTATTATACGATCTTGCAGCATTTGCAGAAAGGTTTCCACGTGTGAGTCAAACTAAAATTAGTGAAGATAGACTGAGAATAAACATATCTCAATTATAAAAGTAACTAATAAAGCAGAAGGGGATAAGTAACTATAAATCATTGACACCAAAGCCTTGCATAAACCCCCTTTAAATGTCACTGTTATTTTGCACATATACCTGTACCTTTACTTCCCCCAAAATCATAGGGGTATCATTCATTGACTGAAAAGCTACTAACAAAACACAGTATTTCTTTAATAAGCAGAACTGGATTTCCATTGTTTTATCACCATTTATATATATTTTTACCCTATTGCTTAATTAGAGCAGAGTAACCAAAAATGGTTTAATTTTAGATTCTGTTAAGTTCTACAGAAGAAACTATGAGATATAAAAGCGTATGTGAGAAAGAATATCTTCCCTTACGGAGTTTAAAAAATGCTTACTTCTGTTGAGTTTGTCATTCATTTATTTTTTAATTACTTATTTAATTGGTTTAGAGATGAAAATAAATTATCTTATAAAATGTGTTTTCCCATGTCTAGAATAAGGGTCTCTTCTACTACATTAGCACAGAATAGTGACACAGCAGGCAAAATGAAGTAGGTTAAAATAGATGTATTTAAATGAGTTTGGCCCAGTAAGTCCTACGCCCTGTTTCTCCATAGCAGTTCATTCCATTATAAACGTAATTAGAAACCTTTTCTTTTTAATGCTGAGAAAAAGCATTTTGATATTACTAACCCTCTATGTAGGATTTTCAAATCTTATTAAATGGCTGATTTACAGTTACACTAAATTGAATTTTTATTTTTAATACACCTAGTAGGATGATGCTATAAAAGCTTTTAAGGAAGCCAATGAATCTTTTGGAGTGGACTATGTGCTGTTTCAATCAGTCTATATTAATCCATGAATGTCATAAATACCAAATGAACTAATACAGTGACGTTTCTGAGGCTGGATTAGGTGAAAAGAACAGTCGGCAGACACACATTTATGATTAATCTACATAGGAAAATATCCTTTTTTAATATTTTGCTAAAAATGATAGGATTTTCATTGTGCAAGCTATGTTTCCATCTCATTTCCATAATGATTTGTAGTTGCTGAAAGTTGTTGGGTATTCTAAAAGCCAAAGTATGAATGGGATTACAATCTACCTAAAATGTACTGCAGTCAGTAAATGTCTGAAGTACTCAAGCTTTGAAATCATCTACTGCAAAGACTGTTTATTCCCCCATATAAAATCTTACTGTATATTGTGTCCTCAAAGATATAAGGGCTGCAACAGAGCAGACTGCTAAACATCTCAAATATTAATTTATTGGCTTCCAAAGTTGTGCTTGCAGAGCATACAGAGTAGCAGATTAGGAGTTGGTAAGAAAGAATAAGTAAGATTTGACAATTCTATTTGAATCTTCTGTGGTTTGGAATTGGAATATTTTAAAGCCACACAAGCTGAAAAAGATATTTTGAACAAATAGCTTCATAAAGCAGGTTTGGTTTTAAAAGCTGGAGGGATTTCAAAAATTCATTTTATTCTTCAGAAATAATTAGAAGTGGGAAGCAGTTTATTGAAAATATCAGAAAACACAAATAGTGCAAACTCCCCACAGGCGTGTAGGTTGCTACTGTCTCACCCTGGTGTGAGTCACAGTGAATCTAGCACAGGTGTTTCTGCCTTCAAAAGGCACATTTATCCCCTAGCTTTGGCATTGCATTATTTATTTCTAATAATCTGGGTGGCAACAAAATCAGGTTTTGTACATTTTACAATACCTTTTCAGAATGAGTAATGAACCACGCCTTGAAACAATTTGCTCTAGGGTAAAAGACATTTTGTGGTGAATTGACATCTGAGCATGCCTAGCGTAGGGGGTTAGAAGAGGAAAATGATACAAAGAAGAGAGGGAGAAGGAGGACTTAGTTTCATGCACAGCCTTGGTAACAGAAACAGCCTATCAGAGTCATACACAGCAGTCTAGGTTCAAATATTGTAATAATTTCAAAAGAAAGGAAAGAAAATGCTCTGCTATTTTAATGGCTCATCCCAAACCCTGGGGTGAAGAAACGAGCAAAACAAGTGATTAGACAACAAAGGCTATCTCCCAAATTCTGAGATTTATTAGCTTATACTCATGAATGTCTGCTTTGATCTCACTTTTGCATTTTTAGGTTAGTCATCCTTTCCTTTTTAAAAAATTTACCCTTACAATACTTTGCCCATAATTTAGATATATTTGAAGGGAATAGGAATTGAATTTTTGTTCCTATGGCAGATTCCTTAGAATTCTGAAGTAGTACCTTTCCCAACAAAAATCTCCTACTCCCAGATCACCATTTTTAAAAACACATTGCTCTAGAATTCAAGGAAGAGAGGCGAAGTCCTCTGGATTCAGCCACATATTGCCAGAAGCACTAAAGAGGCCAAACTGAGGGTTAAAGAAAGAATGGCATTTCACCTCTCTATCAATACATAATTTATGAGAACTAAATTCATTCCTCTTCTGATGGTGAATGGTATTTTGTTGGGTTGTTTGCAGGTTTGCTTTTGTCACTGTTATTTCCTCAGATTTCTGCCCAGCTACTCTTTCTCTCTATGACCTTTGTGTTGGTGCAATTTGAATTTGATTTTCCAACTAGCTCAGTTACCTCATGACCAGTCCCTAGAGCCACACAGTCCCTTCACTTTTCTGCTTTGTAGTGCCAAAACCTTCATGCCTCGCTGAAAACTGCATAACATTAAACACATGCTGCAGATATATGTTCAAATTAGAGATGTAACAAACTATCCATTGAGAATCCACTAAATCACTGAAGCAACAAACCTGCAGATCTAGAGTTAGCACCAGTAAATTACAGTCTACAATATACTTCTCCCTCTGATGATAAAAGTAAAGCATATTTTATTTTAAAATGCTGACAATAACTCCTGAGCAATCAATACTGTTCTTGAAGAAGGAAAATTGCACACCCCAAACTGCTACTGTATATACATTGAAAAGGACAGATGAACTATAGATGTGATCCCTTCAGCAAAGCTCAGTTATGAAAAGTCTTTGGAAGCTGGTACTTAGTTTGGATTCAGCAGTCAGCCCTTGAACTCTTTGTGTTACATGCGCTGAGTTTCTCTCGTTTGACAGCATGTCGTCTCACAAGCTTGAAGGATATCTAAAAATCAAATGCCAGGACTCAAATGACAAAATGTGTGGCTTTTCCCTATCTCTCCTTTGGGGAATATGGACTGAGTTTTTGTAATAAAAACAAAGCCATAGCAAGGCCTGACTGTATAGAATACCATATGGAAAATGCGTATTACTGAAGTGGCAATTCCCTTGCTAATGAAGCAGTGTTACTTCCACAATAAAAAAAATAATAAAATAAAACAAATAGGCCTAGTCATAGTGGCCCAGGCAGAAGGGGCTGTTGTATGAGCTGGAGGCCATATGGGAAATCTCTGGTTTTGCATCCTGGATCTGTGTGAACATGACAAGTATGTCCAAAATCCTGCTGACTCCAGGGCTGTGAGGAGGATCACAGTAAGAAGAACCTGTTACAGGTTCTCTCTCTCTATCTATCTCTGTTCCCCCCCTCCCCGAATAAATGAACTTTTAAAAACATTTTAAAAAGAACAGCAAGAACCTAAGTGGAATCTGACTCCATAAAAACATTTTCTTGCATCTTAGATCTCTATTATGCATAGGGTGGGGGCAGGTGATGCTGGCAAGTTATGGCTTAGAAAATAGTGTAAATATTGAAAGTAAAGCTTATTAGTGGAGAAGAAGGGCATACGGAAAAAGAACTGTGCAATAAGCACACAATTGTGTCCCTTATTTATAGGATACACAAATGCAAAATGTCTGGATTTGAGATCACTGCCTAGTTACATTTTGATAAGGAAGAGTTATTAGCGATTTCTCTAGGTAAAATTTCAGCACCTTTACTAGAAGTATCAAATGGCTTATTTTCAAAACTCAGCTTATTTTTGTAGTTCTGCTGTCACTACATCTGCAAATGTTTGCAAATGCTTTCAGGTTTGGGAAATTCACTTTCAACTTGAAGTGTCCTCTGTGATTCTGAACTAGATACTTCCATGTATAACATTTGATGGATCGCTTTCCATATGTATGTCCTTCAGGAAGTTTGGCATCTTTTAGTTTTATGGCTGATGGCAATCTGTGTTAAGGGCATAGAAAATGACAAGAATCTGTATCATGCTTCAAATCAGGGAGTCTACCCAAGCAAGGATCAAAAATAGCTTTAATAATTTTTTCTATGCCAAAACAAAAATGTGAACCTGAAAACTGCAAAAAAAGAAAAGCTGTGTCTTTAAATTACTGGTATGACCTCGCTCAAGCCGAAAAAATTACTTCAATGCTTCAACACGTAGGAAGGGTAAACCTGTGTCAGGTATTATACTAGCAACATATTTTATTAGTTTTTTGGAGAGGGTTGTGCTATAGGGTGCGTGTGCTCACCAGAAAGACAGAGAGAGGCAGAGAGACAGAAGGCAAGAAGTCAACCCCCAGGGGGGGTGGCCTCGCCGCAATCCTTTCTCCTCCATTCTCCTCTCAGATATTGGGCACGCACACACACGCACCTGGCATGGGCTTAATCCACTGGGTCCGGGACTCAAACTGCACTTGACTACATGGGAGTCCGGCAAAGTAGCCATTATACCATCTGCTGGTTCCAACATTGCTTATTTTTAGAAATGGGCAAGATATTATCTTTGGACTCTATGGCTCTGTCACCTATGAATTTACCAAAAAATACTATAGAAGTGATTCATGATTTTAGCCTACATGGCCTCTGTTCATTGAGTTGTTCAATCATTCATTCAATGATTTTATTGAGTTATTCTTTTTATTCCTTTATAACTACACGACAAAAGGGATTTTTTTCAGCTCTCAAAGTGTTCATAAGCTTGTGAAGAAGCAGACCATTAGAAAAATCACTGTAATAAGGGGTTGTTACAATGTTGAAATAGAAGTTGGAACATGAGAGTTTATGGAACTATTTTGGGAACTACAAGTAGTTTGCTGTGTCTATGCCTTTAGGAACCTGGGGTGGAAAGCAGTGGTTAAACAAGAGACTGAAGCAGTTAGGACAAGGCTATATTGTGGCTTTAAATGGCAGAAAAAGAAGTTGGGGAGTTTTTCTATGTGCAGTGGGAAACTTTGAAAACTACTATGTAAATGAACCACATCATCAAACATGATGTTTTTTAAGGTAAGTCTAAAAACTAGATGCAGAATGGTCTGGAAAGGGGAGAGATGAAAGATTAGAAACAGATTAAAACACCATAGGAAATTCTTAACATAATCCACACTAAAACAATTCAAGGCAGTGACAGTAGTAATTGACAAATAAGCCTAGATTTGGAACATATTTCAGAGATTAAACTGGCAGGATTTAAAAATGTGTGACTGGGGTTAGCAGATGGAGTACTGGTTATATTGTTGATCTCCCACATGGCAGACCACGGTTCGAGTCCTGAGCCTAGTGGCTTGAAAATCACATCAGGTGCATGTGCATGCATGCTCAAGATCCCAGGAGGAGAATGGCAGAAAAGGGACTGAGATGTGGCCATCCTCCCTGGGGGGAGGGTGATTTCTCACTTTCCCTCTCACTGTCTCTGTCTCTCTGTCTCTCTCTCTCTGGCCAGCACGTGCACCCTAAGTGTGTGCTCTTAAAAAAAAGTGTGACTATGATATTTTGGTATGATGTGGAGGATTTTTTTTTGGGGGGGGAGAGGAAGGCACTGAAAAGGATCATGGGATACTATGAGAAAGGAACACAAAGGAGCAAAAGTGTAAAGAGGCGTAGAAGATGAAGTTGTTTTTTTTTATCTTTATGAATGCTGACTTTAGTGTGTCTGTGCAAGAATCAGGTAGAGATGTCAAAAAAGTAATTAAAAATAAAAATCTATCACATGAGAAAGAGATGAAGAAAAATAAAAAAACAAAACAAAACAAAAAATCCTCTGGTAATAATAGGTTCCATAAACCTATTCTTCACTGAAGAATGTAGATCTTCTGAGGAGCTTTTATAAAATTTCATTAGTTTCATTCTATTATTCAATAATCTAGGACTCGACAAACTATAACTGGGGGGAAATAAATTTTATCTTCACTCTAATCAGCACCTCCTATGTGTCTTCATTTTATGGAAACAATCTGCCCTACCCTTTTGCACATTCCTTTTATTCCTTAACTTATTGTCACTTTACCATTCAGAATTGTCTCTTTTTGCAACAATAATTTATAATCAAAGGAAGGATCTTTCTGTTTTCCATATCATGCATTCCTCTCCTAATGAACTGCATAGTTTTTGTTTTGTTTTTCTCCCAGCAATGGGTCAGGCAGATGTCTTCAGGGAACACTTTCTGCTGACTCTAGATCCTTTCCAGGTTTCCTCTGGGTGTAGTTGAAATAACATTTCCCTGAGGACACTGCTTTGCACTAAGCCACATTGCCACTTTTCACAGACACATAGCTTTCCTAGGTCTTTGTACATCCCTTGACCCTTTAACGCCTCAGAGGAGCTTGGGGACATCAGCCACCTTCAAGATTTTACTTTGCCCTACCTTCAGGATCATCTGTAGAATATTAACTACTTGGATCCCTGGGGAATCTCACTGTTTGTAATTCTCTATTTTACAAATGCCTCTTAAACTAAGGACAATTCTCTATTCTGTGGTGAAAGTTGTTTGCTTTATTATTTATTTCACTTTGTTTTGTTTTTTAATAACCTTAATCAGATGTCAAGGCTATTGTTATGTTTTGGTGAGAGAGAGAAAGAGAGAGAGAGAACCCTCAACACAGTCTTGACTATGTGATTCACCCCCAGCTTCACACATATGCTCAATATACTCATAAAAGTCTGGATTCAAACAAGCAACCTTCCCATTTGGGGTCAGTCAGCCTTGCAGAGAGTCCATGTTTTACTGCTGTACCACCATTGAGTCCCATGAAATACTATTTTGAGAATCTAAATAGATATCTATTAGACTCCCTTTGCCTGAGCACATATTTCCTACACCCCTGCAAGAATCACAATAGATCAAATCAAGCTTGCTTTCTCATTGTACAAAGCTTCTAGCCTTTCCCCTAATATATTCTTTGTTGAAGGGTTTGATAATGAAAGTAAAATACATATTTGTTAAGGACTCAAAATTACTATGGCAATCATGAAACAATGTCCACATTTTCAAGTGATAACTTATTGGATTGTTGGAAAAGTCGTGACACATTTTTGCATAGAAAACCAAAGGAAAATACAGCATGACCTTTCTGATAACCAATATATGTCCGAAGGACACTCATAAAAGTAGTAGGTAGAACATAGAAAGTTCCTTCTTATGATATGAATGTGTACAATAATGTCACAGTGTAGAAATGTCTGTTGTATTTTCTGATGAGTAATGTGGATGAATGGTGTTCACTCCAATGCAGAGATGAAATAACAAATTAAACTGGAGCCCTAGAGCCCACAAAAAAACAACAAAAAAGCAATCCCTGAAAAGTAAATAAATGGATTGATTAAAAAGTTGGTGCATTTGGATTTGACATTTTTGGGGGAATGACTTTTGATAAGATGAAGTGAAATACCAGCTTTTCAAAATGTCAGATTGTTCCTTTCTAAATAGGTTTTTAAGTAAGCTTTTTTTTTTCTTTCTCCTTCACTTAGAAGGAGAAAAGAAATCAACCTTTTTGAACATAGTACATATGGTTGCCTTGGCAACAAGCACAATAACATCTATAGCATCCATGTGAACCTTAATTATAGCATTATATTAAACTTGCACATGTTAATTCTGTAGAGAAACACATGTAGTCCTTACTATGGAGAATGTTAGTCAGGGATACATGGCCTTTCCAATGAAAGCACCTGCTTCTTTACAAAAATAGTTTCATAACAAATTGCTAAGAATCCAAGCAGATTCTCTCATAATATTTCTGGAATGAAAACCAAGGTCAATCAGCTGGACATTTTGTTTATATCATGCTCACTTTGTCAATTATTTATTGAGCATTGGTAACGTGCCTAGCTCAATAGGAGAGAGTTTACTTTTTTCTTTCAGTATAAAACATAGTTTCTGCTATAAAAGAGCTTAAAAGCATATTAAGAAGATAATACTATTATAGAAAAAGATCCAAGAACAATATTTAAATATTTTCACATAAATTATCTAAACAAATAACATAATCAAGTGTTGATTTGAATCAAGCCCCAGCCGATTGTGTTGCTACATTAAAAAAAAAATGCCAGTAGTTTCGTAGCTTAAAACAACACACATATTTGTGCTTTTCTCAGCTCATAGAGGTTGTCACAATTCTTTCCTATGCAGTCCCCTCTAGCTTCAAGCCATCTATGGCACGTCAAATTTCCTTCATGCTTTGAATCCCTGACTTCTTTTATAACCAGCTAAAGAAAATGCTCTTATTTTAAAGGATTCACCTGGTTGTGTCATGTCCACCAAGTTAATCTCCATATCTTAAGATCAACTGATAGGAGAAGCAGTCACTAGCACAGTAGTGATACAACTGGATCAACACAAGGAGGTCACTATTTCAAGTTCCAGGGTCCCCTTGTGCACACTGGGTACGTGAGTTTCTGCCCATGATCCAGACTAGCCAGTCTGGAAGTGGATCATGGCATGAGGACTCTGTTAGCGGTGCCCTCCTCACACCCTACCTGGCCATTTCTCTCTGTCTGTCTCTCTTGAAACAAATAAGTAAACTTTTTAATTTTTTCCAAAAAAAACCCAGATATCTGACTTGGTATATTAATTCCTTTACCTAAAAATTGAAACTCAATCTTCTGGGCTCATATTCAGGTACCTAAACCCTTTCTCTAGAATTTATATAATGGAGATTATAACAGTAAGTAATTAGTAAGTTTGACTGTGATCAATTTGTATGTAGCAATAAGAATAAGTACCCATAAATGACCAGCAGTTAGCATAATGGCTATGTCGCTGGACTCCCATGTAGTCTACCGCAGTTTGAGTCCTGGACCTGGTGGTTTGAATTCACTCTGGACGCATGTGCGTGCATTCCCAAGATCCTGAGAGGATAACGGAGGAGAAGGGATTGTGGCATGGCCATTACCCCTGGGGGGTGAATTCTCGCTTTCTCTCTCTCTGTCTCTCTCTGTCTGTCTGGCAAGCACATACACCCTATAGAAAAAAAAAACCCTCAAAAAAAAAAAAAA
>NW_006204341.1:215129-220345 GCF_000334495.1 Tupaia belangeri chinensis
ATGCCCCCTGGGGGGTGATTTCTCGCTTTCTGTCTCTATGTCTCTCTCTGTCTGTCTGGCGAGCGCACGTGCCCTATAGCAAAACCCCCCCAAAAAAAAAAAAAAAGAATAAGTACCCATAAATCATGTTGTATAACCGTTGATAATACTCTTCACCTTGATAAAAACTTGTATACCCCATATTTCTATGTTTTCATGTATTTGTTATTCTATATCCATATATCTATATATTTTATTATTAAGAGAGAAAAGCTTACAACAGTACAAAAATAGCAGTGGTTACCTTGAGAGGACGACAGGGTAGAGACAAAAGGGAGGTTTAGAATAGGACTTGGAGATATTTTTTTCCTTTATATACATTTTCATTGTTTGAATTTTTTACAATGATCATGTATGTCTTTTGTTAAAAGTGTGTGTGTTTATCTAATTCTGCATTCTAAGGCATCATGACCTAGAGGAAACTAAACCTAAAGCTATACGATTTGATCAAGTTATTTAACCTGCTGAGACTTAATTTGCTCACCAATAACATGAGAGCAATAATAGAATGTAGCTCACAAATATAGCGCAGTGGTTAAGGGCGCTGGACTCCCACATGGTCGACTGGTCGACTGTGGTTCAAGTCTTGGACCTGGTGACTTGCCTTCTCATTCTTTCCCTTCTCTCTCTCTCTCTCTTTCTCTTCCTCATTCTCACTCTGTTCCTCTCTGGTCAAATTAAAATAAATAAATAAAATAGTTAAAGTTCAATAAAATAATAAAAATAATTATTTATAAAAAGATTATTGAAGCAATTGGAAATTTAGATAGATAGATGGATAGATAAATAAATAGACATAAATATAGAAAGCAAACATCCAGTTTCTGTTAGTATATACCAGGATCATACCAACACTCTTCTTCTGTTTTTTTTTTTTTTTTCTTTTTTGTAGAGTTTTTGCTATAGGACACGTGCTCTCACCGGAGAGACAGAGAGACAGAATATCAGAAACCACCCACTGAGAGGGGGCACAGCACAATCCCTTCTCTTTTATTCTTCTCTTGGGAACCTGGGCACGCATGCATGTGCACCTGATGTGAGTTTCAAGCCACCAGGTCCGGTATTTGAACCATAGTCCACCATGTGGGAGTCTAACATAATGGTGACCATTATGTCATCTGCTGGTCCCTGTTCTTAAAAAAATGTTATTTTTCATGTCCAACAGGTGGTGCGGTGGTTAAGGTGTTGGGCTCTCAAATGGCCAACTCAGTGGTCTGTATCCCAGACCTGGAGACTTGAAAATCACACCAGTCTGTGTATGTGTGTGTGTGTGTGTGTGTGTGTGTGTGTGTGCGTGTGTGTGTGTGTGTGTGTGCGTGTGTGTGTGTGTGCTCAAAATCCCAAGAGGAAAATGGAAGAAAAGGGATTGGGGCATGACCATCCCCCCTGGGGGGGGCGGAATGATTTCTCACTTTTCGTCTCTGTGTCTCTCGATGTGTCTCTGGCAAGTGCACACATCTGATAGCAAAAACTTTTTTTAAAAAATCTTTTTCATGAGTAGAGTAGAAGCATGCATATGCAAGTGTACATGTCTACACCCTACTGATAGCTGTAACAGTCTCAATACTAAATATTCAGTGCTGACATTTGTTGGATATTTTTGTAATGTGCATTATTTTAAACTTTATTGTATGAGACTGTGGTGAATTGTCTATATGGTAATAGACGTTTATTCATTTATGCATTTATTCATTCTGCCAGCAGCCACTGGATCTCTCTTATTTGCCAGACTGTGTCATACACTACTAATGCAAAGATCAATAAGGCAGAGTTTGTACCATTAAGGAGTTCACAGTCCACTGGATGTAATATATATTGTGAAGAATGTCTTGAAAGGTGATAGTCTTACCTTAGTGATTTGCAAACTTCAGGTACCTAGGTATGTTGGAGGCTGACAGTGTGCAGCCTTGAGAAACTGACTGAAATCAAAATTATAATGCCTATATTTTAAAAGCACAAAACAAAAAGTTAAGGCAAATCTTTAATCAATCAGAATATATTTTAAACTTGAGCATATTCGCCAGCCCTCCTTTGGGTTAAATATAGTCCTTTCTATGGTGGCCTTTTAAAATGCAAATGTCCCTGAAGAGTTAATCTATTAAGTTTATATCACATTAGCAGTTTTTTTTTTCTCTGATAGAAGATGTGAGAACAGCATGAAGATGCAGTAGAAGATGAGAAGGAAGTGTACAATGGAGAGTTTCAGAAACAAAGTCCAGTTACTTTAAATTCTTGCTGAGTTGAAAATAGTTATGGACAGTGGAGACAGTGTGGAAGGAGGGTGGGAGAGAGAAAGAGTATATGGAAGGAAATTAGGGAAAAAAAATAGAGTGGTAAGACATTTATGGGACACAGAAATGGTTTATTACCTGTTGATGATGACATGTATAGTATTCTCAACTGGACTGGTCTGAGATGTATTTCATGCTGGGTAAATTCTCTTTACAAGCCTATTGAGGTGTAGCGATAGAATGTTTAAAAAAATAATAACAAAATAAAATTTAAACAATAATAAAAATAAAATAAATAAATGATTGCTGAGGTCCTGATGCTACATTTCTACCTTAACTATGACACTTACTGCAAAACACTTGAACTAACCAGCAATCTCAGTTTTCTTTGTATTGATAGATCTTACTTCTCAGTCCACTTTTAAGAAAGGCATTTATTTTAGTCTCCTAGTAGCAAAGTGGCCTCTAAAAAATTATATATTATTTTAATTACAATGCTTTCTTTCAGTTTGGAAATAAATCATAGATATATGTGAATAACACTTGGAAAAATATTTTGCACAAAAAATGTACTTCCACTTGAGGTTAGGTGTGTATATGTCCATAGTAGCTGATGCCATTACAAGCAAATCTTCACAATGATTTCCAATAAAATATTGCAGAAGCAGAATCTTCTCTTTGGTTTGAAATACCACATATGATTTTCTGCTCTTGTTCTGTCTGGGAATATAACTAATCTTCCGTTTATTTTTTCAAAAGTAATCATTCACATAATGTTTCTAAACTATATGCTTATCATGGAGCTCCATTATCATACACAATATATCCAGTGAATTTTGCTACATTTTTAACATAACTGCATAGTGAAGCAATATAGTTTTGTTTCCTTTGGAATTGGTTTCTATCAACATTACTTGCTTTACAACTTTCTCTATGTTTTCTCCTTTTTATTTTCAAATAATTATTGAGATACTGTTAAAAATAGCATTTCCATTTTATGTATCTACAGAGTAAATAATAACAATCCTATCCTTGGAATACCAACAGAGAAATCCACCAGGAACATTTCTTCATATCTATAATGATAAAAGAGCTATTACAGTGATCTTACTACATAGAGCATTTGAGAGTGGAAGCTTTTTAATACCAATTATATTTCTAACTATGTCTGTGTCCTTGGACAAGTTATTTTATAAAGTTGCCTGCATTTTTCCATTTTAAAAGGCAGAATAATTCTTATGTCAAAGGAGGGTACTGAAAATCAGTTGACTTTAAAGAAAAAATTTAGGTCTGAGTATACAGTTATTCAAGATGCAAATGTTGCATATATCATTGAGTGTGTATTTAGAGCTATAATGGTTACAGGCTGCAATTTCATTTTTATTCTATTATGATAAATTCTTAAATTAATGTCAATACTGCTTCAGTGAAATTGCCTTCATATTTATCTGATGTATAGATACCTGTAATTTTGTCACATTATATACTTTGTTATTATGGTTTTACATAATTATTTTTTGACAAATATAATTTTAAAGTAGTTAAACACACTTTTTAATTGTTTAAAATTTTGGTGTTCCCAAGGCAGAGAGGAGTGAGTGGATGTATGGGTGAACCAAGGGGACTACTGACAGTTTTAGGAGCTGGAGAATTAGGCACTATTCCCTCAATTTATGCATTCATTTGATATTTTTTTAGGAAAAGTTAGCATAACTTAAAATACTATGTTCAGCAACAAAATTTAATTTTACAAATATTCAAAGTATGAATATACCCTTGAATTTAGCCATATTTACAGATGATGTTTTAAAAATGTAAGTATGAAATCCCATGGGAGATAGGCAGGCAGGTGGCATGGTGGTTAAAGGTGTTGGGCTCCCACATGGCCAACTGTGGTTCGAGTCCTGGACCTGATGGCTTGCTGTCTCACTTTCCCTCTCTCTTTTCTCTCTTTGTCTCTCTCTCTCTGGTCAAATAAATAAATAAATAAAGTTAAATAAAATAATCCTTTTTAAAAATCCTATGGAAGAAATAAGAAGCATATCAGTGAAAAAATATGATTTAGGGACCAGTAGTTAGTGTAATGGCTATGTCGCTGGACTCCCACGTAGTCAACTGCAGTTTGAGTCCTGGACCCGGTGGTTTAAACTCATGCTGGGTGCATGTGCGTGCGTGCCCAAGATCCCGAGAGGAGAATGGAGGAGAAGGGATTGCAGCATGGCCATCCCCCCTGGGGGGTGATTTCTGGCTTTCTGTCTCTCTGTCTGTCTGGCGAGTGCACACGTCCTATAGAAAAATCTTTCAAAAAAATCTGATTTAAAGAGTTAGTAATATGTTGAAGTTTGTTATGATAACTTAGCATAAGTTATATGAGAATCTTTGGAGGTGAGCATATTTTCATTTCAACACCACAAAAGGAAGAAAAAGAAGCATTTTCAGTGTTCTTAAGCTTACCTCATAAGAATAAGATCCATGTATTACTTGGCGCGAGGAGATGTGAAACCAACATCTCTTGACTTCCTCATTCTCCTGCTATCATCTTGCTGCTCTAGCTACTTATTTCAAAGTCTGGTTTTGACTTCTTATTTTACATATAAAAACAGCTACTCAATTCAAAAGTAAAAACTGTAAAATAATCTCACAGATTAGAAAATAACCTCACCACCAAACCTAGAAATAGAGCCAAAGAGATATAAAGAAATGACCACAGAGGTCTCCTTTGGGTTTCTGAAGCATGTGAGAAATAATAAGGAAAAGGCTCTACGAAGGTCTCTTAGGAGTCACAGTGATTCCACCTAATCATTGGCAGACTAAAAACCAGATCTTGTTTCATATTTTGGAATGTTAAGACTACCTTTGAATACAGAATGGAATGTCTAAAGGAACTTGCTGGTATATTCTTAGAACAGTATTAAAGTGCTATTAAGGAAAAAGACCTGATGTTTA
>NW_006204341.1:220364-222863 GCF_000334495.1 Tupaia belangeri chinensis
GGAAATTTCATTCAATAAGTAGCTCCCAGTATGTCATAATTTTTTTTTTTTGAGAGAGAGGTTTTTGCTATAGGGTGCGTGTGCTCACCAGACAGACAGAGAGACAGAAAGCGAGAAATCATCCCCCCCCACCGGGGGGATGGCCATGCTGCAATCCCTTCTCCTCTGTTCTTCTCTCGGAATCTTGGGCACGCAAGCACACGCACCTGGCGTGAGTTTTAAGCCACCGGATCAGGACGTGAACCACAGTCAACTACATGGGAGTCCAGCGACATAGCCATTACTCTAACTGCTGGTACCCAGTTCATAAATATTTTAACATATTTTGTTGGATTTTTTTTTCCTCAAAGACACATTCTAACTCTTCATTGAAGTATAACATAGATACGTAACAGTGCACATAGCCTAATATTTTAATCCTGTTTGATCTACATTACAATCAGGAAAAGTAGAAATTTAGGCAGCTATACTGCATGAATGAAGTTAAAAATATGATTATGGCCCAGCCCATGGCCTGGTGGATAGGAAACTGGATCCCACACGACAGACTGCGGTTTGAGTTCTCCATAGTGGCTTGAAAAACACACCAGGTACATATGCAAGCATGCCCAAATCCTGAAAGGTGGGAGAGATGGAGAAAGAAATATGGTGTGACCATATCTCAATGCAAGGTGTTTTCCCTCTCTCTTTCTCTCTGGTGAGTTCACACACCCTCTGGCAAATCAAATGAATAAATAAATAACACCACCAATCTCTTGCCAGTTATTTTTTCTATAGCTTTTTCTCTCCTTCCTTTCTTCCTTTCCTCCTTCCACCTACCCCTCCACCCTTTCTTCCTTTACTCTCACTCTTCTTTTCAGCAAGAGATATGTTTCCAATCTTACTATATACCAGGCTCTGTAAAAGGCATTAAGAATAAAGTAGAAAACAATGTAGACTTGCTTTGTACTCTCACAGATATTACAGTCTATGGAGAATGGTAGACAAATAAACAGGATGTCACAGTAAACAGTGAAAAGGTAATAGGAGAAATATATTATGCTATGAGAATACATTGAAAGATGAACTTTCTGGGACCAGCAGTTAGCGTAATGGTTATGTCGCTGGACTCCCATGTAGTTGACCGCTGTTTGAGTCCGAATCTGACAGCTTAAACTCACACCAGGTGCATGTGCATGTGTGCCCAAGATCCCGAGAGGAGAATGGAAGAGAAGGGATTGCAGTGTGACCATCCCCCCTGGGGGGTGATTTCTCGCTTTCTGTCTCCATGTCTCTGTCTTTCTTTTGAGCACATACGCCCTATAGCAAAAACCTCTCAAAAAAAAAATAAAAAAAAGAAAAAGGAAAAAAAAAAAAGATGAACTTTCTCTTTTCTTTGCTATTATTTCAATTTTGTAAGCCCAAGGTGAATCCTTTGGATATTGCAATCTCACAGTCTATATCATATTTTAAAATCCCTTCATTCCTAGAATGCAACGGACTTCCTTTCTTTTTAAGAGAGATTTTTGCTATAGGATACACGTGCTCACCAGAGAAACAGCGAGACAGAGAAAGCTAGAAATCATCTCCTTGGGGAATGGTCATGCCATAATCCCTATTCCATTCTCCTGGGATTTTGGGCATGCTATAGGGTGTGTGTGCTCACTGGAGGCCTCTGGGTCTGGGACATGATCCTCAACCAGCCATGTAGGAGTCCAGAGCCTTAAGCACTAAGGTACCTGCTGCCCTCCCCAACATACTTTCTAACAATAATAGTTCAAAGTATGATTCTCACTTCCCTTTTCACAACACATGCGTATTAGCATTCCATTCCCTGGTACTCAGCATAAAAATGTTTCATTTTCACTGATTTCCCTAACCACCCCAAAATTGCACTTATTCTTTTTAATCAACCAGGCCACCAACAGATAAGCAATAGAATCTCTAAAGAGCTGTTGCAGAATCTCAAATGGTTATTCCAAAAGGAATTTGAAGAACTTGTTGGCTTATGAACTTTTTATTTCAAATTGCTGTTTTTATTTTGTTTTAGAGCTTAAAATTTAATTTCTTAGAGGGCATGTGTGCTTGCCAGAAAGAGACAGAGAGGGAAAGTGAGGATACATCCCCAGTGGGGGATGGTCATATAGAAATCCCTACACCTCCATCTCTCCCTCTTTCTGGGATTTTGGGCACACAAACACACACAGACATTGACCCTACTTATGTTTCAAGCCACTGGGTCCAAGACACAAATCACTCAGTTGGCCACGTGGTATCCTTCCACCACCACCTGATCTATAGTTTCCTCTTGTTTTATTAAAAGTTTCTTATTTTTTTCTTTTATGAAAGAGTATGAGACAGAAA
Organism: Tupaia belangeri chinensis; assembly: GCF_000334495.1. NCBI lineage: Eukaryota > Metazoa > Chordata > Mammalia > Scandentia > Tupaiidae > Tupaia > Tupaia belangeri. The sequence continues at coordinate 222,708 of NW_006204341.1, forward strand.
GAGAGATACAAAATACAACACAAAGAGAGAGAGATACAGAATACAACAGACAGAAAGACAGAGAGAGAGAAAGAAGAAAGAAAAAGAAAGAAAGAACAAAAAAAAAGAAAGAAAGAAAGAAAGAAAGGAAGAAAGAAAGAAAGAAAGAAAGAAAGA
>NW_006204341.1:223452-229663 GCF_000334495.1 Tupaia belangeri chinensis
CTCACATTCTTCATTTCAACACCAACTTCACTCTAGTAATTCAAATCTCTGTTTGTGTTGAATCTTACATAGGAAAACGTATAGAAATTTTCTTAGCCTGATCAAGCTACTATTGCAAACTACATGACTCTGGAAAATGTATAAACAACAGAAATTTATTTATTTCTCATTTTTGGAGGCTGAAAAATCCAAGAAAAAGGTACCAGCATATTTGATGTTGGGTGTGTACTCTATATACTTCATAGATGGAACCTTCTAGCCATGTTTTCATAGGGTGGAAAGGACAAGAAGCAAACAGGTTTCTTTTAGCCCTTATATCTTATTATGAGAGCTTCACCCTTTTCACCTAGTCTTTTTTCCAAATTTCTTAAAAGAATCAGCTTGGGTGTTAAGTTTCTATACATAAATTGTGGAGGGATAATAACACTCAGACCATAGCAACATTTATTCAAATTTATTTGCATTGTGAGGTCTGTAGAAAAACATGTACTTATGCTAGTTCTAATGACAAATTGTGGCTTCTATTTAATAGGATAACTACACAAAACATTTTGAATTGTAGAGTTTCAGGGGTCACTCTTATTAACATGGTTATTTACAAGAGTTTGTACAGTTGGAAAATGAAAACATTGATAACAGAGATTGATTATTTTCATTTAAAAAGCACAAATGTAACAGGAAATGTACTGATCACAGTTAGAGGACTCAGATTTTAGTCCTGTTGTAGCCACTTATTAAGAAATTACTTTAGGGAACCAGCAGTTAGCATAATGGCTATGTCGCTGGACTCCCACGTAGTCAACCACGGTTCGCGTCCCGGACTCGGTGGCTTAAAACTCACGCCGGGCGCGTGTGCGTGCGTGCGTGCCCAAGATCCCCAGAGGAGAATGGAGGAGAAGGGATTGCGGCGTGACCATCCCCTCTGGGGGATGATTTCTCGCTTTCTGTCTCTATGTCTCTCTCTGTCTGTCTGGCGAGTGCACGCGCCCTATAATGAAAAAACCTCTCCAAAATAAAAAAAGAAATTACTTTAATGTTTCTGGATCTTAGTTCCATTATCTGTAAGATCAAGATACTTATATTTTCTGCATAGAAAGTGTTTGTGCTGCCTATTTCACATGGTTATCATGAAACCCCAGAAATATGATGGATAATTTTGGAATTGCTTTTAAAAACTGTAAAGTGCTAATCAAATATCAGGTGACATTTTTGTTCCGCTATTAAATCTTGGCACTTGATTTTTGCCTTTACTACTCCTTTTGTAACACATTTTTGCTTTAAAATTTGACAAATCAAACACTCATAAGATGGAGATAATAGGCCATTCTAGGTTCCAACTAAAACATTTCATTAATTACAGTGCTATTCATATTCAAGTCAGGGTAGCTGGTATTACTATGTGAACTGAAGAGAAGCCAGTGTATACGCCTATAGAGTATCTTAGCCCCACTGTGCAATCTTGATATTTCGATTTGAATTTTTTAAGAGAGTTTTTTTTTTTTCCTACAAGCATGTGTGGTCACCGAAGAGATAGAGACAGACAGAGAAATAGAAAGAGAAAAAATCACCCTCCAGGGGGGATGGCCATGCCATAATCTCTTCTCCAGTCTCTTCTCAGGAGCTTGGGCACACACACACACATGCGCTTGGAATGAGTTTCCACCACTGGCATGTGGTGGAAAGAGCCTTGGACTGCTAGGCCTTGTTGCTAGTACTTGTTCTCCTCCTCTTCCTCTATCTATGAAACTCCCCAGTTCCCCATTTGATAACCTGTATATTCAGGAGCATGAATATAATGGTCACATAAGTCTACAATTCTGGTATGCACCTTTTTGGAAAATAGTTTGCTAAAAGTAAACAGGCTTAGGCAAATGTTAGTCTTAGAAGATTCAACTTCAGTTAAGAAATCTCAATTTGCCAACTACAGAGATAATTTACATGGTAATCTCCCTAAGAATATTTGTACATTTGTGCATGCTCCCATGTAATACAGATATATTTTATTTAACAGGATTTTCAGCCTAAAAATTCATTATCATAAATTCATTCCTAAAAACACTTTCTTGGGCCAGCATGTAGTGTGATGGGTAAGGCACTGGATCTCATATGGTCAACTATAAGGTTCCAGTCCTGGACCCAGTGGCTTGAAAAAAACATGCTGGGTGTTCATGTATGCCCTAAATCCCAAGAATAGAATGGAGTAGGAGGGATTGTGGTGTGGCTATCCCCCCTAGGGGTGATTTCTCACTTTCCCTCCCTCTTTCTTTTTCTCTGTCTCTCTCTAGTAAGAACACACATCCTATAGGAAAGTAAAATCAAAACAAAACAACCACTTTCACTAATGTTCAAGAAATACCTACTGTCTTATTCCCACTGCAGCCACCAACTGGAGTCCCTTCTGTAATAAAAACACTCAGGATTTGAGAACTACCACCTGGTTTAGTTCAACAAATACTGTCCTGTGGGACAAACACATGGCATAATGGTTATGCTGCTGGACTCCCACATAGTCTACCATGGTTTGAGTCCTGGACTCAGTGGCTTAAAACTCACATCGGGTGCATGTGCATGTGTGCCCAAGATACTGAAAGGAGAATGGAAGAGAAGGGATTACAGCATGCACATTCCCCCTGTGGGTGACTTCTTGCTTCTGTCTCTCTTTCTCTGTCCCTGCGGCGAGTGTATACACCCAATAGCAACATATCTCTCTGAGGAAACAAAAACAAATACTGTCCTATTACTGCCACAATCACTCCTCGATTATTTCACTCATTATTGAAAGGAAAGAAAAATAAAGGAAGAAAGAGGGAGAGGGAACGAGAGAAAGTAAGAGACAGGGAGAGAGATAATGTCTAAAAGTATCAAAATGAACCATAAGCATAAAGGGGGGGAAATGGGGGGGGGGGGAGAAAATTTTAGAGAGTAGAAGAAAGCAAGAAAACCTTGGCCATATGTTTTCTTCTAAAGGTCCTGACCTAAAGAGGTAGCTTTTACTGATTTTTAGATAGTAACCAATTTAGAGAAAATTATCTTCTTGGTGAGAAACACGGTGGTAGATACACAATCACCATCCTGAGATCCAGAAGTCCAGAGTTCTAGTCTATCTAACTCTGCTACAAAATGGCTTCATGCTAGTCATCTCTTTTCTCTGGGCCTCAATTTTCGCTCAGCTTCAATTTTCTCTCCTGTATGATGAAGAAGGTAGACTAAATGATATATAAAAGCACATCCATTTCAAAGACTCTACAACTGATTTAATGTAAATGCTCCTTTAAAGAAGAAGCTCATGGATCTTCATGGATGACTCATTCCTTTCAAGTAAAACTAAAATAGTGTGGGGCCAATAGGTGACAGTGGTTAAGGTGCTAGACTCTCACATAGCCAACCACAGTTCAAGTCCCAGATCTGGCAGCTTGAAAATCATACCAGGAGTGAATATGTGTGTGCCCAAAATCCAGGAGAAAAATGGGGAAAGAATTGCAGTATGGCCATACCCCCGTGGGGTGATTTCTCATTTTCCCTCTCACTGTCTCTCTCTGTCTCTCTGGCAAGTGCACATGCCCTATGGCAAAAACCTTAAAAACACACACATATGCACAAATGAAAACAGTGATTGCCTCACACTGATGTTTTGTTAATGCTGGCCTTTTCAGTTATATCATTAAATGTGTCATAGAGTAAAATAAGGATAAAATAAAAGAAGGGGAATCCAAAATTGTTCTTTTTACAACTGATTCTTCATAGAAGCATGAACAGATGACTTCCTTCACCTCAACGTTTAAACTTTTCTGAGGTGTATTACCTAAGGAATCCTGTATATTTCAGCCTGGTCTCTCACAGTATTGCCAAGTCAATAAAATGTCTCCCTGGATTCTTTCCCGCTTCTTTCTACATCATTTATCATTCTATACAGTACTTTAATCTCATTGTCCCATATGATGTTTTGCCTAATATGCCTTGAATTATTCCTCATACTAGAGGAGTATAGTGGTGAAATTTAATGCATTGTACAGCTGAAGAGGGCAAGGGCCTATTTACCCTAAGCTCTCCACCCTTATTGATTTCTTCTATATTCTAGACATAACAGCCTGATACCGATGGAAAGTGTGGAAGAGTCACTCACAGTGTGACCTCAGGCAAGTCATTTCAGATCTTTGAGCATGTTTTCCCCTATCGTAGTTTAATTAGGTCATTCTTTTTCATTCAAAAGTCTTTTATTTTACATATCATTTAAACATAGTTTGGCATTTTAAAGTCATATGACAGCAAGAGTTAAAATATGTAGGCAATGTTTATGCATAGAATTCATGAATGGGTACACCTATGTGAATTCTCAAGGTGCAATTTCTGACGTGCTGTAAGCTAGTTAGGCTTCAGGAGCCTGTGGATAGAGCTTATAGCCCATTACCGCACAGGGAGAGAAAGCAATCCACTAATCCTTCTCATTGCTTCTCAGTTCAGCTGCACCTTCCAAAGTGCAAGTTACAGGGGCAGATTTATAATCTGAAAGTGAGACACTCGATACTGAAAGTCTTGGTGGAGAAACCCCAAAAGGCCTGCAATTATTCTTCTGCACACACGTTGATAAAGTTATTAGATATCCTTTTTGGAAAAGAATGTCTGACAAGGGACACAGCATGTGGTTCAGCTCCAGCCATGAATTTGATATAAGGTTTTCAGAAAACCACAGCAAAGGGCAATATGAGTCTACTTATCAGCTCTCTAGTTTTCTTATTTCCACTATAAGCATCTGGCTGATCCCTTGCTTTATATGGAACTGCTTGACAAAATTAAAGATGCCTTCTAGCAGAAAATCATGCTGCTATAGATAGGTTTTAGACATTTTATTTGTTTGGAAGATAATATCTTAAAAATAATATCCCAATAAAGACTATGCATAAAGGATGGCGAAGAATTTACAGATAAGAATGAAATATATTAGATGAAGTAATAGCTTGTCTCTGCTGTTTATCCAAGACTAATCACTGAAAAGCAATTAGAGAGCATGTAGATGGAGAAAACTGAAGATATTGAGTGAGAATATTTAAGTATGACACTATTAAAAGCAAAAAGCAAATGACAAGCTAAGACAAGTGAATATAGAACATATTCTAGACAAAGGATATTATCTTCAATGTAAAAAAGAGCTCTTAGACATCAACAAGGTATAATAAGATGAACAGTCCATAAAATTGGCAAAGCACAGGAAAGGACAATATAAGAAAGAAGAAAATTAAGGGGGAATAATTGGCAGGGACCTTCTGAAAGAAATAACATTAAAAAAAAAAAAAAACAACACCAAATAACATTATCTATCAAATAAGCCAAGTGTTTTAAGAAACAATAATGTTCTTGGAACCAGCAGATGGCATAATTATTTTGTCACTGGACTCTCACATAGCCAGATGTGGTTCAAGTTCCGAACCCAGAGGTTTGAAACTTAGGCCAGGTGCACGTGCGTGCGTGCCCAAAATCCCAAGAGGAGAATGGAGGAGAAAGGAAGGGGCATGACTATCCTCCTGGGGAGTGATTTCTCACTTTCTGTCTTGTTGTCTCTCTCTCTGTCTCTGGCAAGCACCTGTGCCCTATGACAAAAATACCTCTTTTAAAAAAAGAGAAAGAAACAATAATGTTCTTTTTTGTTAGAAGATCAGAAAAATGAACATTGTAATCCATCATTTGTGGGAACATATGTCAGTACAGTCTTTCTTAAAAGAAACATGTCTATAGTTATCAAAGCTATGGAATTTTGTATACTTTTAAAAATATACAGACTTATAGTAAAAAAAAATATGTATGCACCAAGGTGTTATTATATGAATATGCTGGAGTGTCATTTATAACATTAAAAATAGCAAAAGACTAAACATTCAATAATAGAGTATTTACTAAATAATTACCACACATCTATACTAAAGAAACACTAAATGATCATTAACTATGATGCTGAGGAAAAACATTTAATGATGTGGAAAATGTTTGTGATAAATAAAAAAGAAAAAAGATTATAATATTTTAAAGTATGACCTTGTTTCTTAAAAAAGAAACTGTATACGTTATACATACATGCACATGCATACTCTCAAATTATGCAGAAACGATATACTTTTAAAAATAGTTTGGGGACCAGCAGTTGGTGTAATGGCTATATCGCTGGACTCCCATGTAGGTGACTATGGCTCCAGTCCCAGATCTGGTGGCTTAAACTCAC
>NW_006204341.1:229874-234101 GCF_000334495.1 Tupaia belangeri chinensis
AGTAAAACTCAATGCTCTGTATGACCATCCTGCATGGGGAAGTTCTGAGTTTGTGTCTGGAGACCTCTGTGTATATCAGGCACACACTTAAACTCATGATCTGGGGCTAGCCGAAGGGCTAGAGGTGGATCACAGCATCAAGACTCTGTTAAGGGAATTGTGTCTCTATTTTTCATCGTCTTTCTCATAGAAACAGTAAATAAATGAACTTAGGGAAAACCAGATGACATAATGGTTATGTCTCTAGATTCCTATGTAGTTGAGCATGGTTCAAGTCCTGGACCCAGTTGTTTAAAACTCACACCAGGAGAATGTACATGTGTGCCCAAAATCCCAAGAGGAGAATGGAGGAGAAGGGATTGTGGCATAGCCATTCCCATAGGGGGTGATTTCTCGCTTTCTATCTCTCTCGGTCTCTCTGGTGAGCACATGTGCCTATAGCAAAAATCTCTCAAAGAAATAACTTAAAAAATAATTTCACTTAACATGATGTGGAACACCTCAGAACTTATGCGTGACCTTAAAGAAATTCAGGGCTGATAACTGCTTGGGCATTCTATTCCCCCATAAGTTAGCTGCCCTTCCCCTGGGCTGTTGAGCGACTGGAGACATTGAGAAGTTTAAATTCCCTGCTTCTCTGCCAGTTCTATATTAGGGCAAACACTGAACCTTTTCCCTGAGAAGACACTCCAAACATGCTGAAACCACCCTTCCCCAAATTCACCCATTAAAGACTGTGCTCAACTCTCAGCTGGGGCCATTCATTCAGAGTGTTAACTCCTCCATGCCATGCTAGCAGAATAAAAAGTTCTCCTTTTTCATCTCCAGAGTGCTGTGTTTTCCTTCCTTGGCATCTATTTTCCCGCAACAAACATGGGGTAGTGAGATTGCAATTTTTATTCTTTAAATTTGTTTGCATTTTAATGCTTCTAAAATAGATATTGTTTGTGTAATAAGGAAAATATTCTAAAATGTCAAATATACTTTAAGACTACAGAATTCAAGCCTTTAAATATGTGTGTTTTTCATAGCATCATAGGTTAAAACCACTAAATAATAGATGAAATTAATTAAATTAAATTAAAATCTATAAAGTCTCCAGTAAATTGTTTATAGTAAGGAACAGGTTTTCAGATATTAATTACAGAAAAGTATAAAGAAGAAAATGAAAACCATCCATCCAAGCAAAGACTATCAATTTAATTTTGGTTAAAAATTTAATAGTATTGGTTAATACTGCAAATACTTTAGCATATATGCTTTCCTAGGTAGATAAACATACATTTGATAGATATATAAATCTTTTGATAAGTTGTTTTTAGTACATATTTATCTATTATCTGCTTTTTTATTCAATGTATCACAAACAATTCTGCTAAATGTAGTTTAAATAATTAATTTTATTGTCCTCGCATTACTCTATAACATAAATATACTATCATTTATTTAATCAGTTTCCCATTATTGTGCCTCTATGTTTGTCATTTTTTAAAAACTACTATGATGAACATGTGTGACAATCATCCATATGGATTAATTTTGGAACACCTTTTTAATTTTCTCTTAAGATAAATTCCTATGTTTGGAATTACTATCTTAATGTACTAACTAATAAACTTCGTCAAATTGCCTTTGAGAAAAATTGTATTAAGTAACATTCCACTTGTATGGGACTTGCTGTTTCTTCACATCTTGACAAAACATTGAAGACTGTCATGTTTTATTTCTTTGCTAGATTGAATAGCTAGGTTGAATGATTTTTTCCATATTTTTCCTTTGCAATTGGCCTGTGTCTTTTGTCCATTGATATATTGGTACTAAACATATTCTTGTTTTTTTTAAGAAGTTTTTTCTATAGGGTGCATGCACTCGCCAAAAAGACAGAGAGAAACAGAGAGACAGAAAGCGAGAAATCACCCCCCAGGGGGGATGGCCACACGACAATCCCTTCTCCTCCATTCTCCTCTCAGGATCTTGAGCACACATGCACTCGTGCCTGGCTTGAGTTTAAGCCACTGGGTCCAGGACTCAAACTGCAGTCGGCTACATGGGAGTCTAGAGACATAGCCATTACGCCAACTGCTGGTCCCACTACTAGAGATATTCTTACTAATTTATAAAAATTTATTTTGTGGTCAGCTGGTGGTACAGTAGTAATGCCACACTCAGTGGTGCTGGATCCACATTGGAAGATCTTGGGTTTCTGTCCTGAGATCACCCTGTACACATTTGTCATGAGTGTGAGTGCCTGTGAACCAGCTTGGCTGAGGCTAGGTGTATAGTAAGGTGTGAAGATCCTCTTGGGGGTGACCCCCTCTCTCTCTTTCTATCTATCTGGGAAGAAATAAATAAACTTTATAAGCAATATTTTAAAATTTGATGGACCAGTAGATGGCATAATGGTTGTGTTGCTGGACTCCTACATAGTCAACTCCAGTTTGAGTCCTGGACCTGGTGGCTTAAAACTGACACTGGGCATGTGTTCATTTATGTGTGCCCAAAATCCCAAGAGGAGAATGGAAGAGAAGGGAAGGAACTTTAATGTGGCCAGGCCCCCTGGGGGGTGATTTATTGCTTTCTGTCTCTGTCTCTCTGGTGAGGTTACACACTCTATAGAAAAAATCTCTCTTAAAAAAGAAAAAAAACCTTTAAAATTTATTTTATATTGAAAATATACATACATTGGGTAAGACTAACATTATGTGTACTAAGGAAATTGGGTGTGATGTGCTGCACACCAAATTCAGGAACAAAACAATGAAATGGATATGCGAGATACTCAAAAAGTTCATAGAAAAAATATATTGAAAGTTAAAATTTATTTTGGTGCCAAAAATAAAAATTCATTCATAGTTTTTAAATAATATGCAATTCCATTAACTTTTTGAAGGCCTCTTATATTTCAGAACAAATAAGTCACCACATTTTGAATTTCTGTACTTTTGTTTGATAGCTCCTCTATATCTTTAACTAAGGTTAAAATATTTCATGGTGACTTTCTGCATACTCTTTTACCATACAATGTTTTATACATTACTTTTTAATCGGGATATTTGTATCATCACTATATTGGATTTTCAAGATGTTTTCACAGTCTGGATTTTTTATCTACACTACTAATGCTAGATATAGACCATTACATATAGAGTTCTGCTCAGCACCCTGAGCATCAAAAGCTAGAGGAAGCAAGCAAGTCAATCCAGATGGCACATTGAAATGTTCATTGAATGGACGGACTGCTTGTCATAGCATGGGAAGGATCCAAAAGAAAATTACATGTCTACCAGATAAAAATTATGAAAATCAACTGCTGTCAATCATGGGTGGTGCTTACTAGGGAAAGCTATTTCTCTTATTTCTCATGAATAATGACTGTTGTCTACTTGTAAAGGGAAGGCAATAGGTGAGCACTACGCTGAGAGAACTACCAGAACCATAAGCAATTAAATATTCATTTAGAATCTGTTAAAGCTTGAACAATTGAGCTGAGCTAAGACATTGCATTTGCTTCTTCCACACTGCTAATTTACAATCAAATGATCACTCCTAATATTTCACAAGCTAGACTCTGAATCTTCATGAAGTTACAGTAGAGTTAGTCCTCAAGAAAGCAAAGACTATAGAAAGAGGATTGGTTTTCAGATGGTTGTAAGCTCCCACTAACTATTGTCATGGACCCTGAAAAATTTTGGTTATTTCTTTAGGTAAGGATCAGAAAGGTTCTTTCTATCATAAAGAATCACTTGAGGGACCAGCAGTTAACGTAATGGCTGTGTCGCTGGACTACCACGTAGTTGACCGTGGTTTGTGTCCCGGACCCGGTGGCTTAAAACTCACGCCGGGCGCGTGTGCGTGCGTGCCCAAGATCCCGAGAGGAGAATGGAGGAGAAGGGACTGCGGCGTGGCCATCCGCCCTGGGGGATGATTTCTCACTTTCTATCTCTCTATCTCTCTCTGTCTGTCTGGCGAGCGCACGTGCCCTATAGCAAAAACATCTCAAAAAAAAAAAAAAAGTATCACTTGAGAATGCATTTATAGGAAAAGCCCAGATAGGGTAAGAAATCTGATCTGTAATCTAAATAAGAGTGTTACTTATTCTTTTATAAATAGCAAATCAATTCTATTTACTTGATCTTAATGACTGAATGACTGATAACAAAAAGGTGCTAAAAAAATCTCTTGCCTGATAAGAACTTTTATTTACTATGGCAGGAACCCATAGAGGGC
>NW_006204341.1:234111-249614 GCF_000334495.1 Tupaia belangeri chinensis
TTTTGAGAGATTTTCACTGTAGGGTGCGTGCACTCGCCAGACAGAGAGAGAGAGAGACATAGAGACAGAAAGCGAAAAATCGCCCCCCAGGGGGGATGGTCACGCCACAATCCCTTCTCCTCCATTCTCCTCTCGGGATCTTGGGCACGCACGCACACGCGCCCGGCGTGAGTTTTAAGCCACCAGGTCCGGGACACGAACCACGGTCGACTACGTGGGAGTCCAGCAACATAGCCATTACGCTAACTGCTGGTTCCCCCCATATTGGACTTCTGCAAACTATCTTTGTTAGCAGCAACTTAGAGAAGGATAACAACTATGCAAAGCAGATTATAGTTACCATAAAACTTTATCAGAAGCAGAAGTTAAAACCTTTGCTAAGTGAGTATGCTTTCAAAAAGGTTAATTCTGTCGCTGGAAAAACAGTACTCGTTTGAAAGTACTTAGTCGGAAAAGCAGCCACGGTATGTATTGAAATAGGAAAAAAAAAATAATGACAGGAAAATGATGCATGTTGAAACGCAAAATAAATACTTACCTGGCAGGGGAGATACCATGATCATGAAGGTGGTTTTCCAAGGGTGATATTTATCCATTGCAATCTGGATGTGCTAACCCCTGCAATTTCCTCGAATGTGGGAAACTTGACTGCATAATTTCTGGTACTGGGGGACTTCGTTCAAGCTTTCCCCTGAGAATAAACAAACAAAAAAATGATAAATAAATCTCACAGCACGTAATGTATTAGACTGCAAAGCTGAAACCATGTGCTGACAATGGTTCATCTCCCAGGCATGTATAGCCTGAAAACACACAGCATGTGCATGTGCCCAGGATTCTGGCATGTTTGTGCATGTGTGTGCACTCTATCATGAATAAAAAAATAATTATTAAAAAAAATCCCAATGCCATCAGATCCTTTGGTTTTTATTTTGAGCATTACTGGAAACCCATTGAATTGTATGATTCTTCAATTTGCTTACCAGTCATAAATGAGCAACTTGCTCAAGATCCACCACTGAATTAACTTCCAAGAGGCACAGTGGACTATTTGGGGTCAGACAATAGAGAAAAGAAGAGAAAAAGAATACGGAGAAAAGGAAATGCATGCTAAGGAATGATTTTAATCCCAAATGTTTTTCTCTGTAAAAATATTTCTAGTGAACAAATGTAAAGCCATGTTTTTAATGAATATTAATCTTTTATTGTAAATTTATGCAAAACTAAATCCATAGTTTCCTTTCAGGATCAACCTTACAAGTAAGCAGAATCAAGGATTGCCTAGAGAGTCTGATATAAAGTGTAAAATATACTCCCTTCCCTTGGGGGTTTCTCATCCTATTCTCTTGTCTTGGCTGCAATTTACACTTTTAGGATATCCATGACTTTGATTTAAGAGATTTATCTTTAAAGTCAATTTTTTTTGAGAGAGGTTTTCGCTATAGGGCACGTGTGCTCGCCAGACAGACAGAGACATAGAGACAGAAAGCGAGAAATCACCCCCCGGGGGATGGTCATGCCGCAATCCCTTCTCCTCCATTCTCCTCTCGGGATCTTGGGCATGCACGCACATGCGCCCAGCATGAGTTTTAAGCCACCGGGTCTGGGACATGAACCGTGGTTGACTACATGGGAGTCCATCGACATAGTCATTACGCTAACTGCTGGTTCCCTAAAGTCAACTTTTAAAAATATTTTAAACCCACAGGAATATTGAGCTAATAGTGCACAAATTTCCTCATTTCATAGATGTTAAATGTAAAATGAGAAATTAAAGCCTAGGAAGAGAAAGTGAATAGTCCATAGTCCTTCGAAACGAGCATGTTACCTGTGAGGGAGGATAACATTGGCTAACGGAAGTTCTAGCTACTCTCAAGAATGCTGTAAAAATCAATAAATCATTAGTTCCCATACATTTATTTGACTAGTGAGTATTTATGTTAAAAAAAAAGAAAAACATTCTTAAAGGAGAAAAGACAATATAACCAAGTAAAAACAAGTGGTCAAGTTTTGGAGAGATTAGTTAGAAAGTACACCCATAAACACAGAATGCCATCTCAAGGTAAGGATGTGGTGGCATGAGAATAAGGTATAAGGTAACTGTCAGGAAACCTTAAGATAATGAGAACAACCATTCTCAGGTTTACAATGTTGTCTAGCCTCCTGATTCACAAGAAGAGGAGTGGAAGTTAAATACATAATTGTTTTCCTCATATAAAAAAATTATGAAACTAATTTAAAGATGCAAAGAATAGTCTTAGGGTAATGAATAGAGGATATTGTAATTCCCCTATTTTCAACTTGTAGTTCATTCATTCTCTCCCATTTGCTCTTTCTTTTGGCCACCTTAATTAGATAGCCAAGTTCACATTTTGATTTGTCATATTTGCATTTTATTTAAAAATATGAAAACACACAAAAATGAAAAAAAACAATTTTTCGAAGGATTTGATAGGGTAAGTTAAGGTCAATGTTTTCACCAGTAAGTCTGAATGTACTTGTTTTTATGAAGTTAAATCAGACCCTTAATATACAATGTAAATGCAGCTTTGACTGAATAGGAAATGTTATTTTAAATCCCCAGAAGACATAGATCAAAGGACAGTAAAAATGCATCCCATATTTGATTTAATGATGCTTTGAATTAAAGTAAAAGGAGCATATGTCAAAAACTCGATCCATTGATTATTCAAGTTCAGTTTAAGGCTAACCTGCTGTAGCTTTACATGAATCCATAGACTAATACATAAGACATAACAGAAACTACCTTTTTGTAATAAAAAATATCTATATGCCTTCGAAGGCATTCTAGGTTGCTAATCTGAATTGTATGTGTTGTGTTTGCAGCTATAACAATGTCTTTTTCTTCTCTTGGAAAGATCTTTTCTTTCTTCTGCCCAACCCTTGGGGGAAATTAAAAAGAAACCTATGCCACTAATTCTCTATCTATAATAAGAACAGAATTTATTTTTCAGCTTTTTCTACAGTGTTTTTTGAAGAAAATTAATTAATTCCATTTATTATAATTATTATTTAATTTGAACAGAGAGAGAGAAAAGGAAAATGAGAAAGCAAGCCTCCAGGTCTAGAACATGAATTGTAGTTGGCCATGTGGGAGTCCAGCGACTCAACTACCATGCCACCTGCTGGCCCCTCCACAGTACTTTTCATTGAGTTGCCTTAGTTTATTTTTCATATTCTCACCCCCATTCGTACAACATCTGAAAGATTGCTACCTTCCCCTTTCATTGTATGTAACACATGAGCATTTATTTTACTCAATCAGTGACCGCTATCAATTTTTTGCAACCACCTTTTACCTATGTGACCATAACTATACTTTGAAAGCCAGGTCCATGTTTTCCAATGTGGGATTCACATCCCCAGCTACATATCCCACTTTTCCTTTGCCCAACATATATTCTTATTTTTCTTTCTTTCTTTCTTTCTTTCTTTCTTTCTTTCTTTCTTTCTTTCTTTCTTTCTTTCTTTCTTTCTTTCTTTTGTGTGTGGGGGTATTTTTGACATAGGATACATGAGCTTCCTGTAAAGAGACAAAGAAGGAATGGAGAAATCACACCCCAGAGGAATGGTCATGCCATAATCTCTTCTCCTCCTTTCTCTTCTTGGGATTTCGGAGTATGATTACACATGATTACAGGCATGATTTTCAAGCTGCCAGGTCTAGGACTTGAACTGCCGTTGGTCATGTGGGAGTCCAGTGGCTTAACCACCATGTCGCCTGCTGGCCCTCAAAGTGTTTTGTCATTTATTTTACTTAGGAGATAATGAGAGAGACAACTTTGACAGATTCTTCTCACACCACAATTCCTTATCCCCAAGCACACACACTTCTGGTTTTCTTTTCTTTTCTTTCTTTTTTTTTTTTTTTTTTTTTTTTTTTTTTTTAAACAAATATCCTTTTGGTTAACAGTAAAATCCTCTCTCCCAGTCACTCAGGCCTGAGTACTGCAATCACCCTAGATGCCTCTCTGGCCTCTGGCCCTTCATATGCAAGCAGTTCACAAATGCTCTTGGTTGTATTGTTCTAATATCTCTTTTATCTCTCCCCTCCTTTCTGTTTCTGCAGTCAATAGCCTGGTTAATGTTCTCATTACTTTTCATCCTGGGCTACTCTGATAGCATTCTAATTGGTCTCTTACTAATTATTCCTCTTTACTCTACTACATGCTACATATACTGTCATTGAAGGTTCCCCACTGATAACTGAGCAAGTCATTACCATGCTCAAAACTTTCATTACCTTCTGGTTGCCAGTCAACTAAGTACTAACTACTAAGTCTGGCATTTAGTCTTCTATAATATAGTACCAAACGTCATTTGCCATGATTCCTTAATATAAAGCTATACTCTAATGGAATTAAAATCTGACTTTTAAAAATGACCTATGCTACCCAATCATTTGCCTTTGATTATGTTGTGCTTCCTCTTCAGTCCCTCTCCCCATGTAGAAATACCTCTCTCCAAGATCCAGCTCAAATTGATTTCTTCCCTGAAGTTTTGTTGTTGTTGTTGTTCTAACTGTTTGATCAATTTTAATGTATTCCGAGTTTAATTTTAAAAGGTAGTTTTGGAAACTACATGGAGAAAGAGTAGGTCAATATCACAAAGTTGACAGGACTGAAGATCAGAAGATTTAATCTTTGAGTCCACATAGAAAACAGTCTTCAGGGCCAGTATGTAGTATGGTGGTTTAGGTGTTGGATTTTCACATGGTTGAACATGATTCGAGTTCCGGACCCAGTGGCTTGAAAATCATACCAGATGCATCTGCATGCATGACCAAAGTTCTGACTGGAGAGCAAAACAGAAGGGATTTCTGTGTGCCATCCCCCCCTGGGGGATTGATTTCTCACTTTCCCTTTCTCTCTCTCTCTTTCTGTGTCTCTCTGGCAAGCAAATATGCCCAATGTCATGTAGCTAAAAAGGCAAAAAAAAGTAGTCTTCATGAATAATCATTCAAAAGTGAATGATAAAATAAATCAGGACAGCAATCAGGTATGACCAATATCTCACAGGCACTCATATCTTTTTTTATGCCCATGATAAATACGAGACTATCTTTTGTTCATGTGACTCCAGGATAAGGCATACTTAATCCTGGGGTCTATATCCAAGAAATATTAAGCCAAATAGTTATCTTGGAGCTATTTTTTAATCCCTGCCTACTCATTTCTTTTTAAATCCCAATTCATGTGAGTCTTAATTGTTATGGAATATTTCTCTACATTTTGTACATCATTTTTATGTTTCTCTTACTGTCATGTACAGGGTTATAAGATTCTTGAGAGGATAAAGTATATCGCAGCACCCACAGCCCCAGAATATCTCTCTAATAGGGAAGTAGGCATGGCAATCTAGTCAGTAGAGTGGGAATGAGGGAGAGGCTCTTGGCTAGGAAGTGATTTTTCAATATCATGAATACTATATTACTCAGACCTTGTATACAATATGTGTGGTGGCTTGGTGGATGCTTTTGTAGGTCCTGAAAAGGGGGTTATCTCGAGCCTGTTTTGCCCCCTTGAACTGTATTTTTTTTTTTTTTTTAACAGAGATTTTTGCTTTAGGGTGCATATGCTTGCCAGAGAGACAGAAAGAGACAGACAGCAAGAAATCACTCCCCTAGAGGGTATGGCCGCATCGCAATTCCTTCTCCTCCATTTTCCTCTAGGAATCTAAGGCACACATGCACATGTGCCAGCATGAGATTTAAGCCACCAGGTGCAGGATTTGAACCGTGGTTGACTATGTGGGAGTCCAGCAATGTAACCGTTATGCCATCTGCTGGTCCCTTGAACTGTATCTTATTCTTTATGTAGCTTTACATGCTCTACAGAAGATGTATCACTAAGTACAACACTGTTTGTACATCTGTTCAAATAAAGTCATCTCCACTAGGTTTCCACAAGGGAACAACTAGTCCTTCCTTTCCCTCCCTTACCCTTTCCTTTCTTTCTTCTTCCTTCTTCCTTTCTTATCTCCTTTTTTCCTTTCTTTTCTTTCTCCATTCCTCCCTCCCTCAGGTCTTTCTTTTCTTTTTTTCCTTTTTTCTTCCTCTCTTCCTTCACTACTGGAAACAAAACAGATTTTTGGGGTTCAGAGAATAACTTCAGTATAGCGGATTGGGAATTAGACACACCTGAGTAGATATTTCAACTCTATCAGTAGCAGTGTGTCTTTAAACAAATGACTTAACCTCTCCTCTCTCCATTGTCTTTTACTAAAGGTTTAGTAGTAATATATTTCTCAAAAAGGTACAGTGTAAAAGAAGCTATGGTAAACCAAGAAAAATAAGGTGCCAATATATGAATTTTGCTTATGTTTCCATTTTTGTACTGTGTATCCTTTCAACAGTTCTTTGAATTTATACATGTGGATGAGACTGATTATACCTGGAACACATTCAGAATATTTTAGCAATAGTCCCTATGTCTTTGGCATAGTTTATGTACTTTTGTAATTTCTATGATATAATTAGAAACTACTCTTTGTTCTTGAACAAATTAAGAACCCTTGTTCAATGAAATGGTACATATGCTTATTTCACTTATGTTAATATTTCCAGAAACTCTCAGCTCTGTCTATTTATGATGCTGGTAATGTAGATGAATATTGTTTTGCTATCATTGCATCGGCTGTGAAACTACAGAATTTTACCATCCTAATGGGGCTTATCTCAATAAAGATTTGAGGAAATAATTTTGCTGTCATTTGGACATCCTATTATCATCTCCTCAAAATTTGGCAGTAGAATAATGTTTTCTTTTTACTCGTTTGCTTTTGGAAGAATACGAAATTCAGAACAGGTTTTCTAGTAAAATGGCAATTGTCTAAAATTTTTTTAGTGGATTGGCTACATTTTACCTGCTGCTCAGAGTAAATGTAAGTAGCTAGTTAACTATCTATAAAATGCCATATGATGAAAATATTTTGCTCAGTAAGAATAGGTTTCTTTTTTTTTTTTTGTAGGTTTATTTTCTTAAAGATTAAAGGAAATAAACTAATTCAAATAGCCAAAATTCCAGAAACAGACCAATCTTCAGGGCTGAGATTCAAATAACTAGAATTCCAGAAACAGACCAATCTTCAGGGCTGATATAATCCAGAAGCTCTGATTCCTCTACTCTTGATTTTCTTCTCTTGGCTTCTCTCTGTGTGGGGGGGCTGCAGTCTTGGGTTGTTAATAAAATGGCTGCAGAATTTCGGGTCTCATTCCAGTAAAGATAATGTCCAGAAGAAAAGTGAATATCAATTTTTGTTTGTTTTTAAGGCGATGCAAGGTAATATGGGCTTCTCATGACCCAAGTCAGAGGTAGTAAGCATGTATTGGTTAATCAAGTGTATGAAGCCTTGTATAAATGGAAGACATTATCATGCAGTGCTGCCTTCACAGAGAGGGTTTCCATGACCTACTTTCATATTCTGCTTAATAAATTACATGATAAATAATTTTTTTATTATACCTAAAAACTGTCTTGATGTCTCTTAAAATAAAATTCCCTTCTTGTGACAGAGAAGGAGAGAGAGAGAAATAGGTATTTTTAACAGGGTTTCACCACCTCTGTTCTCTGTCTCAGTGTCCCAGTTAGCTAGGATCACATGCAAATGCTCCCGTGCCTGCTATATCTGGGTCAGTGCAGGATCTGAACTGTGACCTCTCATGTGGCCCCAGCTACTGCTTGCCCGAGAGCAGGTGAGCCTCACCTGTCTTTTTGACAAAGTGTCAGTATTCTTGTAGCAAATCGTAATATTCTCAAAGAAGATATGATTGTGTTTATATGATGTGAACAATTGATTAAAAATGGGAAGAAAATAATAGAAAGTATATGTCTGTTATCATGTAAACTGATTCTTTCACTATTTACATTTTTTAATTCATAAAAAAATAAAATTCCCTTTGAAGCTCTTCACAATTTCTTTCCATTTATTCAGATAGCATGCTTCTGAGTAGATATAAATGCAAGAATCTACATTCTGCCACTATCAACATGACACTGAATGAATTACTTAAAACTTCTGAATTTCAGTCTCCTCACCTATAAAATGGACGTAATAATCCTCATCTCATAGCTCAATTGTCACTCATTAGTTTCCTGCCTTTATCACTCATGTTTTTCTTTGACCTTTATATTTTTTCCCACCTAAACCTTACAAATACTACTGGTGATTAACACCTGCCAGTGACATAAGTACTCAAGAATGTATGTCAGCAGCCTTTCAAAGAGTAGCCTAAACAGTTCCCTTTCTATTATGCTTTGACTTCTCAACCTCCCATTGTCCGTTAACCTATTAATCACACCCTTTAATTAAGCAGTTGGCAGTTTCTTCATTTTCTTTTCATTTGTTTTATACACTTAAACTCTACTCTTTCTTGTTTGCTCTTTGACTGATACAAATACATCTCCCTATCCATTTAGATTTCTGATCATTTTTCAACACAAGCTTTTCATTCTGCTCCTTAATAACTGAGCTAATTTTATATTGTCACTCTCATTTACCTTTCATGTATAGGAGGAAACAAGATGTCAACATGGCATTTTGATATTTTTACAATGAAAATAGAAATTGTTGCTGATAAATGTATTAATTACTTTTATTCAACTTTCATGGTAGGATAAACTAGACAGAGAACCAATAGACTATGTTGCTGTGTTATAGAACATGTCCCTTCATTTACAACAGATTCAACGGAAAATATTTTCAGCAGATGAAGAAAGCTGTGAGGTGGCTAGAACTACAAATGTCAAGTTAACATTGATGTTAAGGGAAGGGACCAGCAGTTGGTGTAATGGCTATGTTGCTGGACTCCCATGTAGTCGACCGTGGTTTGAGTCCCGGACCCGGCAGCTTAAACTCACTCTGGGCACGTGTGCGTGCGTGCCCAAGACCCCGAGAAGAGAATGGAGGAGAAGGGATTGAGGCGTGGCCATCCCCTCCTGGGAGGTGATTTCTCGCTTTCTGTCTCTCTGTCTCTCTCTGTCTTTCTGGCGAGCGCACATACCCTATAGCAAAAACCTCTCAAAAAAAAATCGATGTTAAGGAATGTGTTTTTTTAAGCATCTATAAGTGGTGGATTATAGATCATTTCAAAAATATTATAATGAAGTTTCACTGTATTTACTTAGAAGAATATTATTAGCATAGCAATTTTGCAAGATTAATATTCTGCTAAACTGTCTCAAAGGTGTCAGATAACTCTTCTAATTTTATGGGAAATTGTTACCAAAATTACATCTCTTATGAAAAACACATATTAATGTACCAGACAAGATAAATACATTTTAATAAATAAGCATTACGTTACAAAGGAGTCGTATCTTCTTTGAACCTGATATAATGAGTAATGGAGCATTTCCACTCAATACAATGAGTAATCAAACCTTTCAACAACACCGAAGATTCCCTATATCATTAAAATATACTGAAAATTTAAAAGAGAGACATTAAAATCATGGCAGACAACCATTCAGAGTCTACAAGAATAAAGCCTGAATTATTTTCCATGCTCTGGCAGAGCAAGAGACAGAAGCTGCTTGCACAAGTTGTTCATAGAATTCTAAAAGGAGCATAGAGTCTGAATAATTTATTTCCCCTGTAGTTGCCCAATACTGTACTACAAAATGGTATACCTGATGAAACTAACCCATTGTAACTTGACATCTTAATGGTCTAGTGTTATTTTTAACTAGACTTTATAACATCATTTATTTTTCATTATCTCTGTAGATTTGCACTGGCTTTGTAAGATTGTTAACAAGTGAATGTAAAATTGGAGTTATAAATCAAGAATGAAAATGGGCAAAGTAACTTTACTGTCAAATAACAGTGTATATTGTTTGCATTTTAATGAAAGGGTCAACTAAGTAAAATTCTTTGTTTGCAATAATCCAATTTCTCATTTGTGTAAATACAGCATTTTTGGCTCTTTAAGTAATTACTTTTAATCTACCCCTGCTCTGCACTTTGTATATGTTTTTTTAAAAAATGTTCTTTTTCCCTTAACATACATGTGATATCAAATTCAATGTTGTTGATGGCATTGTTGTAGCCTAGATAAAATTAGAATCCAAAATTAATTACAAGGCTACCAATATGATCCAATTTCTTTTTGGATCACTTTCTTGAGAGTTGAGCAAAGTATGTGACCCCCTTCAGGTTAACAGTTTCAAGGAACATAAGAAGATATGCTTAAAGAGGGTAAATGTTAATTACTTTGGTCTTTTATTTTTAACTTCTTCTAGATTCAGGGAAAGGATACTTGAGCTTTCAGAGCTGATAAAATTTTAGCTGCAAAAGCTCTTCACAAAAAATCATTCTACATATAAGGTGGTTATCAAAAAGTAGCTCCTTTGGCACTGCAAAGAACATCAGCCTTCACTAGCAAAGTTACATCTCTGGAATTTCACAACTAATCTAATTGTGTCTATTTTATAGTTGTCAATTCTACCCAATGATTTCATCTGTCACTTGGAATCTGTCAGACTCACAGACATAATATTCAACATCCAACCTGTAAGCTACTAAGTTGTACAGATAGAAACTGATATGATCTCAACAGCATCAATGAAAATACAGTAATTGCCAAAAAATAAAAAAAAAATTAATAAAAATCTATGAGTTGCTCATGGGATTGAAAAACTAAATTTAAGGTTAGAAAATAGCCATTAATCAAGATGTCTTGGGGCATATTTAAGGAAATTGTTATTAATGTTGTTTGATCTAATAGATTTTACTTTCTCATGTCAGTTTCCTAACTTTTGATGTATTTTTGGTCATACTATCATATTATTTCATAATAATACTGCTACACTTATTAATGATTCTGTAGTAATGACTCTAATAAAAACTATATATTTTTATTTTAAAATTTAATACAGGGCACATGTGCTCACCAGAGAGAGGCAGACAGGAGAGAGAGAGACCCAGAGAGAGACAGAGAGAGAGAGAGAGAGAAAATGATAAAACAATCTCCAGGAGGATTACCACTCTGGAATCCCTACTCCCCCATTTTCCTCTTGGGATTTTGGGCATACATGTCCATTTTTCCAGCATGTTTTTCAATCATTGGTCCAAGACTCAAATGGTGTGATCACCCATGTGAGATCTAGGAACAGTAATCATCACACCAGTGGCTGGCCTTCTCAAAAATGTTTTAAAATTATTTTACACTAGGGACCAGCAGATGGCATAATGGTTAAATCGCTGGACTCATATGGAGTCAAGTAACGTTTGAGTCCCAAACCTGGTGTGACTTGAAACTCGCACCAGGCGCATGGGCATATGTGCTCAAAATCTCAGGAGGAGGATGGAGGATAAGGGATTGTAGTGTGGTCATCAGCTCTCCCCCTGGGGGATGGGGGTGATTTCTTGCTTTCTGTCTCTCTAGCTCTATCTGTCTCTTGGGCAAGCTCACATGTCCTATGGAAAAACAAAAACAAAAAACCTCTCTCAAAAAAAATTATTTTACACTGTTATTTTCATAAACCAAAGTGGTGTACACAAATTGTTCAGTATAAGACTCATTAGTAATTATTAATTTTTTTAATGACTAATCTTCAGTATGGTCAATAATTTCTTCAAAAACCAATCGCCCTAACTGGTTTGATTCTATTCTTCTTGTCAATGTCATTCTTTCATAAAAAGTCACAACTTTGTTTATTCTAGTAACAATTACTAATAAGTACTGAAAACATAATTTGTATGCAAATACAGCATATCTATTTATGTGAAAAATCACCTTTCATAAGAGCTATTCAGTTTCAAATAGCATTGTTTAGAGTATGTATTTAAGTCAACGTGGCTTATGCATTGCTTTCAAACATGAATCAGAAGTTCAAAATCTGTATCTTTAAAATAATGCTCTCTTGAGTGTGTTTCAAGATCAACCCAAAATAAACTAGGACAATTTTAGTGAATGACAAAGGCAAAATCGGTTTTCACATTAATACATTGGGTGACAAGGCTCTCAATTACTTTTACCATCTTGTCAAATTGCTGCTGCATCCTAAAACTGGCTGGTATTTGCTCTCCAGTGCCAAATTATCTGTTGACTCATGTTCTTCCATGCTTGTTCAGACAACAGGCAAGAAAAGTGTTTGTGTGATGAAAGTGTATTCGGTATGTTTTCCCAGTGAGACTTTTACTGTTCTCTCTCCTTTTGCCTGACAAAGATTCTTAACATCTATCTTAATTAAAATTATATCAGCATTATTACGGATACTGAATGTGCACTACTCCATATCCTCAAGAGGCCAGTAGCCATGATCATAATCCTAAGAATACAACACAGACTACATTTCTTTCTTTCTTTTTTGTTTAAGAGAGAGATTTTTGATATAGGCACATATGCTCAAGAGAGAGATAGTAAGAGAGAAATCACCCCACAGGGGGAATGGCCATGCTGCAATCCCTTCTCCTTCATTCTCCTCTTGGGATTTTTGGCATGCACACACATGCCCGGCATGAGTTTTAAGCCACCGGGCCCAGGACCTGAACCATGGTCAACTACTGGAAGTCCAGTGGATAAACATTACATTATCTGCTGGTCCCCCAAATGATCTTATCTAAGCCATGAGACTTTTATTTATTTATTTTTTTGAGAGGTTTTTGCTATAGGGCGTGTGTGATAGCCAGAGAGACAGAGAGAAACAGAGAAACAGAAAGTGAGAAATCAGTCCCCGGGGGGATGGCCACACCGCAATCCCTTCTCCTCCATTCTCCTCTCGGGATCTTGGGCACACACGCACATGCACCCAGCGTGAGTTTTATGCCACCGGGTCCAGAACGCCAGCCGCGGTCGACTACATGGGAGTCCAGCGACATAGCCATTATGCTAACTGCTGGTCCCTAAGCTATGAGTCTTTATCAAAGCACATGTGACTACACAGAGCTCAAAATGTTATTCATGGGCACTAGTCACTGAACTAAAGGGAAGATGAGGACTGAATAATCTTCTAGTGCCTCCTCAAGTTCTTTTGTTAATTCCTGTGTTTTCATGTATCTGGAAATTGGCAAATAAAGGGTAAAAAATGAGGCTCTAGAAACCAGCAGGTGGAGTAGTGGTTAAGATACCGGACTCACACATGGCTGACTATGGTTTGAGTCCTAAACCAGGCAACATGAAACTCAAGCTAGGTGCATGTGCATGTATGCATACAATTATGTGAGGAGAATGGAGGAGAAGAGATTGCAGCATTGCCATCCCACTAGGGTGTAATTTCTCACCTTATCTCTCACTCTCTTTCTGTCTCTCTGGCAAGCACACATGCCTTATAGTAAAAAAATCTCTGCAAAAAAAATGAGGCTCTACCAAATCAAATATTACCAGGAATGTCCCACCTTAAGTCAGCAGTGGTTTTAAGGAAGCAAGGTGGACATATACTTTGGCACAGATTGTTTTACTGACCATTATCTAGGTAATATGGTTAAGTTTCAGTTATTCAAATGGAATTAATTTGAATGAACTGATGGCCAGATGAAAGGGAAAATAAGTATTTCATGTTAATATGCATGTCTTGCAAAATGACCTAATTTAAATGACTTGTTTGTGTTAACAAAGACACATGAATGAAGTTCAATTGTAGTTTTCAGCTCAAAAGAAGAGAGAAAAAAATTTTAACTACATTTGCATCATGTGTTCAGGCATTTTCTTCAGCAATAAATTGAGGTTGTTAAGGTCTTTAGGGAAATGTGAGGACTAATACCTTCTCATCTGCTGTTGCACATTAAGATGAATATCAAAAATGTTATATAGCAATGAAAAGTATTCTTGTGAGAAAAACATCCAATGTCACTTTAGGACTTGCAGCTTTCTGCAAATTTAATGCAAATAAATTTTAATTTTTCAGTAAGGAGTCAACTATTTAAACTGATGCTGAAGCACATTGATTGACCTAATTAGATAAAACCTAGTGACTAAAGTTACCAAGAGTATATGATCTCATGCCCTAGGTAACACATCGAATGTATTTATTATTATTGTATGATAATTCCCCCAGATTTTTCTGTAAGGAACTCTCTCTGGGCTAAGTAATTGGTAGTTTCTCATGAATGTTTTAATAGTCTTCAGAAAAAAGGTTTCTGAACAAATGCCATCTACTATGGAATACTATTTGAACTGCATTTATTTCTACATCAGATTTCCCTAGTTGGCCAATTAATTACAAGGTATAAAGGTCTTTTTAAAGTCAATTGGAAAAAAAAGGACAACAGTTATGGTTCATTGTTCCCATCTTGAACTAACTCTAATAATGCAAGTAGTGTACATCATAAACATTTTTCAATATTCTTAGACAAGACATAAACATGCATGGACTATTCAAAATTGTCACACATGGTGTAGACTTTTATTTTATTGTTATCAGTTTTATGTTTGGAGAATAAAAAAATCTGTCTACAGTCATTTTTTGGTCATTGCTTAAGAGGATTTTTAAACCTATAAACCAACTCTTAACAATTGTCTCAATCTGTAATAAAATATTTAGATTGAATAATTAAATAAATGGCAGCACCATGTGGTAGAGACTGAATTAATTTCCCCTTTTTGTATATCTACTCTTGGAGATCATTTTTCTTTTAACTTTGAGAGTTTGTAAGTTCCAGCAGGGGAACATAGATACTCGTGTATACCCTTGACCAAAGAATAGCTATCACATTTTTTAAAAAAAAGTATTTATTCCTGTGGACCAGCAGTTAGCGTAATGGCTATGTCGCTGGACTCCCACGTAGCCAACCATGGTTCGAGTCCTGGACCCAGTGGCCTAAAACTCACTCCGGGCGCGTGTGCGTGTGTGCCCAAGATCCCGAGAGGAGAATGGAGGAGAAGGGATTGCGGTGTGGCCATCCCCCCTGGGGGGTGATTTCTCACTTTCTGTCTCTCTGTCCCTCTCTGTCTGGCGAGCGCACGCGCCCTATGGCAAAAACCTCTCAAAAAAAAGTATTTATTCCTTATTTTATCATCACCATTATTTTTTTAATTTGCAACAGGGCATGTACCCTGACCAGAAAGAATCAGAGAGAGAGAGAGAGAAAGAGAGAAAGAAAAAGAGAAAGCGAGCCTCTAGGTCCAAGATTCGAACTGCAGTGAGCCATGTAGGAGTCCTGTTCCCCCAATCACCCAGTCAAACTACCTAGGAAGTCCTCCTATTTTTTTCTTTTTTGGAGAGGCCCTTGCCCTCCTATTTTTTTTCTTTTTTGGACAGATGTTGAGGCCCTGGTCCTCCTATTTTTTTTCTTTTTTGGAGAGGTGTTTGAGCTCGCCAGAAAGACAGAGAGAAACAGAGAAACAGAAAGTGAGAAATTACCCTCCAGGGAGGATGGCCACGTTGCAAGCCCTTCTTCTCTCAGGATCGTGGATACACACGCACACACGCTCGGCATGAGTTTAAGCCACAGGGTCTGGGACTTGACCCCCAATTGACTACCTGGGAGTCCAGTGACATAGACATTATGCCATTTGCTGATCCTGGTCCTCATATATATAT
>NW_006204341.1:249669-260127 GCF_000334495.1 Tupaia belangeri chinensis
AAGCGAGAAATCACCCCCCAGGGGGGATGGCCACGCTGCAATCCCTTCTCCTCTATTCTCCTCTCGGGATCTTGGGCACGCACACACACGCCCCCGGTGTGAGTTTTAAGCCACCGGGTCCAGGATTCGAACCACAGTCGACTACATGGGAATCCAGCGACATAGCCATTACACCAACTGCTCGTTCCCAGTCCTCATTTTTTTAAAAAGCAATTTTTAGACCATAGGTTTTCCTAGACTATGTATACTTTTAAGATAAATCTTAAATATGATGACTATGTCTTCATTAGTTACGCAGCCTCTCTTTAATCAGTCATAGAAAAGGTAATGATTTTCTCTCAAAGTAAATTAATTTGAAATATTGTATCACTATAGAAGGATCTAAGAAATACTAGAATATGAATATTCCAGAATCTTGTTATTGCTCACCTGGATCCAGAGCTAAGTTTGAATATGTCTATATGAAGCTAAGAATTCTCAGAATCATGGCAGAGGTAAAATGGAAGGAATTAAGTGAACTTAATGTCATTACACATTCCAAATATTAGAGAGCCCATATAAAATGCACAGCTTATAGTAGGCACTGCAGACATATTTTAAGAATGAATGAATGAATAAACTATATATGAGTTTTAATCATAATCATATACTATGCACATAATCAATGGCTTATGCAGACTTTGGCTTTTTTAAAAAAAGCAGTTATTTTGTGTACTCAGATGGATTTACATGTAAGTCACTGGTTATGACAAATATTACTATATTTTAGATTGATATTTGCTTTCCAGCTAGTCTTTTCACTTTCACAAGATATCAGCTAAAAAATGTACTTATCAGAAAAGCACTTTTTGCATTTTAGAAATGACTCTAACCCCCTAAATAGTGCTTGAAATTTGTAAAATCCCTTCCCAGGGCTCCAGCTGATATTTGCCCTGGCCCGGAGAGCTTAGCCTTTTCCCTTTGGGCTCACTAATAATACCAATATGGACCTCTCAGTTCATTAGCTTTGATAAGGGCATTATTTCCCCACTGCTCATGAGAAACAAGGCTATAGAGATTCTCTGGAGCAGTAGGAAACTCTGTCCCTATCACAAACAAAAGAGTGGATTTCTATTATCATACACCCTTATGTCACTGAAAAGCATATTAATCACAAGTGAATACTGTGAAGAAGTGCAGTCCTACATCTTTAAACATAATTTTGATTGGTTTAATGTGTTTCTAGAAAGTAAGTTTGAAATAACTGCAAGAAGTATTTGCAAGGAAACAGATAAGATTATGCAAAAGAGGATGAGGCTAGGAAATAGTGCCCTTGATATGATACATAATGCTTGGTCCAGGGAAGTTTAGCATAATAATAATAACTGTTATTACTACAGATAATATGATTAGCTTTAATATAGCTATTATTATGTATGGACCCTGATTCTAAGTGCTTTATATATTTTAAATAATTTATTTTTGACAATAATTAAGTTGTTACTGTCATGTTAACCCCAAATAATAGATGAAGAAACTGAGACCCAGGGAAGTTAAATAATTTTTCCACAGTCAAACACCTAGTAATAACACAATCAGTATTTGACCTCAGGTAGGGAGGTTTAAGAATGTACTTGGTTTAATTTCTACATTTGCCACTAAGTATTTGTGTGCCTTTAAGCATGTCATGTAAAATCTCTGACCCTTAATACCCTGAACAGTTAAATGAGGGTTAATGATGTCTAGCACACAAGGTATTTATGGATTAATATTATGAAAGGTAATAATGGTTGGAGTCAGCAGGTGGCATTGTGGTTAAGGTATTAGACTCTCACTTGTCTGACTGAAGTTTGAGTCCTGGACTTGGTGGCCTGAATCATACCAGATGTGTGTGCATGCATGCCCAAAATCCCAGGAGGAGAATGGAGGATAAGGGATTGCAGCATGGCTAGGCTCCCTGGGGGGTGATTTCTCTCTTTCTCACTCTCACTGTTTCGCTACAGCCAGCACATGTGCCCTATAGCTAA
Organism: Tupaia belangeri chinensis; assembly: GCF_000334495.1. Taxonomy (NCBI): domain Eukaryota; kingdom Metazoa; phylum Chordata; class Mammalia; order Scandentia; family Tupaiidae; genus Tupaia; species Tupaia belangeri. The sequence goes on from NW_006204341.1 coordinate 251,676, forward strand.
AACCTTAAAAAAAGAAATAGTTGATATTTGTTGGCCATGTGGTTCATGATTTCTACTTTGGGAAAAGTGGTTAAAGGGGATTTGTAGTCAGGCATCACTACTCATTCTGTGATGTTGGAAAAGTATTTTGCATCTCTGGTCCTTAGTTTCCTCTTCTATAAAATGAGAAAGATATTTATGCATCTTCAAAGCAAAAATGAGATGGTAATATTATAGCTGTTCATTAGATTCATCATGAAGATAAAATAAGATGATGCATTAGTGGTATACGGCATGATGCCAAGCATGTAAGAAACGCTCAGTGATAACAGTAATATACATCATCAAGACACTTTCCAGAGAAATCCAACTAGAACAGATATGAACACAGCAGGCAACATTGTTGTATCATGCCAGGTTTTCAGTGACTGGGAAGGAAGGAGACGGAATCATATCTGTTAAGGGTGAGCTTGAGAGAGAGGCCGAAAGAAAGGTATATATTCCATGTTGCTGTAGCTTTAATAGCTCTATTAGAGACTCTGTTGTCCAAATTGCTCAGGTTCCAATTTATTTGGTGTTATAGCAGCAAAAGAAGCAAAACAATAACTCTGGGACCAGTTAACACCGTAAGCCTCAAAATTGTTTTGGAAGGCATTGAAAAGTTTGAACTATTAAAAATACACAACTCAAGGGACCAGCAGTTAGCGTAATGGCTATGTCACTGGACTCCCATGTAGTCAACTGTGGTTCGAGTCCTGGACCTGGTGGCTTAAACTCACGCTGGGTGTGTGTGCGTGCGTGCCCAAGATCCTGAGAGGAGAATGGAGGAGAAGGGATTGTGACATGACCATCCCCCCTGGGGGGTGATTTCTCGCTTTCTGTCTCTCTCTGTCTCTCTGGCGAGTGCACATGCCCTATTGCAAAACCTCTCTAAAAAGAAAAAATAAATAACACAACTCTTATTCTAAGCAGTATCTACTAAAAAGACAGCATATTTAAGAATTATAAAGCATGTTAATGTGAAGAATCTTAGTGAAAATAATTAAAATGTCCTAAAAATTAATTTATGGTGAAGATAGCACCACTTGGTAAAGTTACTAAAAATAATTAAATTATAAACCTGCAATGGGTGAACTGTATAATATGTAAAATATACTTTAATAAGGTTGTTAAAAACATATTGAAAGGAAGTTGTTACAATTAACAGCTATTATTTATTTCATATTTAGAGAATAGAGAATAGAGAAATGAAATTTATTAAACACCTGATATGTGTCCATCACTCTGCTATATGTTTTACCTTAAGTTGTCCCATTTTCTACTCATAGTGCCTTATGGGGAAACCATCATTGCTTCCATTTTACAAAGGAGGAAAGAAACATGGCAAAGTCAAGTTACTTACTAGACTCATTTAATTAATAAGTAGTGATACATCCGAATCTTTCAGAAACAGTATGATAGAGTAAAAGGAACCTGAATTATTGAGAAATCACATATTTTGTCTACCTAAAAGCTATCTTTAAAAAATCTTACTGAAAATTTTATGATAGGAAATATTTTGACTAGAAGCTTCTATTGAGTGGTCAAGAAAATCTTCATACATTTTTGCATAGAAAAACAGAAAAATATGTCATGACTTTCCAGAAGACCTAATAAGGTTAAAGGCATTAAATAACACTATCTAGCAATAGCAGATGAAACATTAGCATGAGTGTTATTGTTTATCACTACTAAGAAATCAGAGGGCAGAGAGACATGTTGTTAAGGTAGCATAACATTTTGTGGAGAAGAATGGAGACACTCAAGAATGCATTTCACTGGAAGATGCTATAAGGACAGTGCCACTGGAGTAAAATTGGTATGATACAGTTTAAATATTAGGTCATTACTGTCGCCCTTTCTTTGATAGGTATATAGCCTCCAATCTTGAGATGACATTTCTGTTTCCCCATACCTATAAGTAAAATAAGTTTAAATAAATGGGAAATAAATGGAAGTGAATGTATGCAACAGCTAGGTCATTTCCATTTGAAAACCATGTTCCTTTTTGTCAGATTTTATTTACTTTACTTCTTTATGCATGCTGTGATATGACATGGAAACAACCCAGCTTTGATAATGAGGATGTGGACAATACTCTAAAGGAGAGCCACACAGAGAGATGGAAGGAATTTGAGATCATGAATGACCCCATGGAAGAGAGTTGAAGATCCAGCAGAGAACAAGATCATTATGTGAGAAAGATGCAAATTTCTTTAATAAGTAAAGAACTTAAATATCTCATTGAAGTGACTATATTTTGATGTATTTTTGCTTCAGGATTTTAACCTTTATCTTAACATGACACTAGTATAATGTACAGCAATATAAATATAATATTGAGTTTGTATGGGAGCCAGAACCAGGAATTTTAGTTCTCTCGTCTATTGTATATGTGACATTGGTCATTTATTTAAACTGGATAAACTCATTTTCTTTTCTACAAAATAATACTACCAGGATTTACTCAAAGCATTGTGAGGATTCAATGAGGCTATGGATATATATCATCTTTCATGGTAACTGAAATAAAGTGTGGTGCTTAAGAAATATGTTTTCATAGTCTTTTTATCTCACTCATAAGAGAAAATGTTTTCTGCTCTATTATTGAACTGATTTTCTTTCATTCAGTATTTTCCCTAGAGATGCCAATGTACCTATTTATACAATTTAATTAACCCAGTCAATGTTCAGTGTTGAACATCAACCATTTTTTTAATCTTTAAAATAGAGTTTGACATATACAGAGTCATTTCAAGAATGTAGGCAGTTGGCAATAGAAAATCATTTGAACAGACTTTTTGATTTTTCACAGATCTACATGTCATGGCTATGATGGCTCAGTGAACAAACAAATATGTTTCATGTCTTCTGGGATGAAATGACTGGTCAGAGAGGCTTTTTATTAATACAATGCATGCTGTGATATGACATGGAAACAACCCAGCTTTGATAATGAGGATGTGGACAATACTCTAAAGGAGAGCCACACAGAGAGATGGAAGGAATTTGAGATCATGAATGACCCCATGGAAGAGAGTTGAAGATCCAGCAGAGAACAAGATCATTATGTGAGAAAGATGCAAATTTCTTTAATAAGTAAAGAACTTAAATATCTCATTGAAGTGACTATATTTTGATGTATTTTTGCTTCAGGATTTTAACCTTTATCTTAACATGACACTAGTATAATGTACAGCAATATAAATATAATATTGAGTTTGTATGGGAGCCAGAACCAGGAATTTTAGTTCTCTCGTCTATTGTATATGTGACATTGGTCATTTATTTAAACTGGATAAACTCATTTTCTTTTCTACAAAATAATACTACCAGGATTTACTCAAAGCATTGTGAGGATTCAATGAGGCTATGGATATATATCATCTTTCATGGTAACTGAAATAAAGTGTGGTGCTTAAGAAATATGTTTTCATAGTCTTTTTATCTCACTCATAAGAGAAAATGTTTTCTGCTCTATTATTGAACTGATTTTCTTTCATTCAGTATTTTCCCTAGAGATGCCAATGTACCTATTTATACAATTTAATTAACCCAGTCAATGTTCAGTGTTGAACATCAACCATTTTTTTAATCTTTAAAATAGAGTTTGACATATACAGAGTCATTTCAAGAATGTAGGCAGTTGGCAATAGAAAATCATTTGAACAGACTTTTTGATTTTTCACAGATCTACATGTCATGGCTATGATGGCTCAGTGAACAAACAAATATGTTTCATGTCTTCTGGGATGAAATGACTGGTCAGAGAGGCTTTTTATTAATACATGCCTTGAATCACAAGTCCTCACAACAGTCTGATGTTAAAGCAGGAAATGTAGTTAAACCCTAAAGTCTTCACAAGTTTTCATCATTGTGATTCAGTGTTTAGACTTAACTGATAAAACTGACACAAGAACAAAATGACTCCTTAAAAATCACATAGCTTATTGGAATGGCCTGGAAAGAGGGATTGGAACTGCACTTGTTAGACACTGTAAACAATGCAATAAAATTTTCAGTCTACATATCAAAAAGACAATCATGAGAAACAATATTGCTACATTATTTTCAAAGGATAAATAGTTGAGAAATAGCACAGAGCAATTGGTTGAAATTATAACTGTGAAATTGGTAGGCTGAAGCATACCTCAAAATATACTATATTACATTTGAGATTTCTTATGTGAGCTTTAAAATCAATAATTTGGGGTCCCTCAAGCTCTGTTGAGTCACATAGTGATATGCTGGTGACAAAATATACCCTAGGACAATTTTCTTCTAGTGCACCGATATCTATTTTTGAGAGGGCACACGGGTTAATGATACACCAATATTATTTTCTGCTAATAAAAATGTGAAAGTTTAATATTTCTAGTTCTTGAAACTCCTTTCTGATCAACCGACCAAGCAGAGCAATGAGATGGAGGACGACTGCTTCCTATATCTTGCAATCAACAATGTTCACTATCTGTAAGGGATTTTCCTCCCCAGATACTTAAAGGAATTGCACTATGAGTTATTTTCTATCAAATAGGATTAACTTTGTTCTAGATAGAACACTCTTGATTTTCTCTGCCAAGCAGTGCAGCAGTTTGGTGTGTCATGCATTACTGCTCACTACAGACGGTCAAACTCATTTCATTTGTGACAAGAACTGGAATTAAACCTTGTTCTCCAGAGATGTGGTGCCCATGTATTAATCTGGTTTCTGCTTCCTTCCAAGCCACCTTGGATATTCCTACAGCAGCTTCTCTTTTTGCTGCTAAAGTCACCTTGTTTGTTTGTTTGTTTGTTTGTTTCATTCAGAAGTAAAGGAAAGGCTGTTTTGTGTTTTCCCTGTCTGGAGAAAGGAGTTTTACTGCCTGTATTTGGCATGGGGTCAGCACATTACTGAGCTCTAGCAAGCACAGGCAAACCACCTCATCATATGTCCCTTAGATTACTACCTTCTCTGAGCTTTTCTGGCTCTGCCTTTTTCACCTCTGATTTAGCAGCCATGTCTAATGTTGCAAAATAATACGAAGTTACAATATTCATAAAGCTCCAAACTCTCAAATATGTGTCAAAGAATTGCCATGTTTATACCTCATGTAATAGTGCACATCACTACCTCTTTATCTTCTTTCAAGATGACCAGGGGATGCCAAAAAGTGAATGATAGATAAAGGGGTGAGCTCCATTTTTTAAACTTACATATGTTTGAACCAGTTTAACATATGTGTCAAGTCTTTTCCCTCAGGAAAGCACAATTTTAAAATACTGGATAATAAGCAAACACACTTTTAAATTTTGCTGAGATAGCATTTCCCAATTGAAAAGATCAAGGTCATTTATAATTGTCTTAATTGATTTGAAGTTGAGTAAACTCAGAGATTAAAATAGGATACAAATGTGTCATTTACCATCATAATTTAATAAAAAGTAATGCATGGCCTCTGGGAATGTGTATTAGTTTAAATGTTGGTCAATCAAATTAAAAGCAATTCCTACTTACTTGAATTGCACAATTTTGAGGAAGACTCTGAATACAATTATTTTAGAAAATGATTTTTCAAGCTAAAAAATATAATTAGACTTAATGCAGCATTAATGGTCACATTGTGGTCTCCCTGACATTCTAAAACACTCTTATGCTAATAAGAGTGTCAGCTCATGTTGCTTCTCAGATACTAAATGACTCTTGATTGGTTGTTGGGAAGGCGATTTTTTTCCCTTTGCATAATACCTAGCATGAAAGTGTGTTGGAGGGTCAACCTGTTGAAAAGAATTTCAGATATATGCTGGGGTATCCATTAGCTATCTTGTTAAGTTTGATGTAATTTGAAAACCCCATGTCAGAACATATGTGCACTTGGACTGTCTCTCTAATGGAACATGGAGCCTAGGTTCCTTAGAGGAATATAATAGTTAGATTTTATTTTATATAAGGCTTTTTTCTCATTTTCTTCATTGCCCCAGGTTTGTTCTGTGCCCACTAGAGGCTATGATTTTATTGGGCCAATTGCCACACTAAACATTCAAATCAATAGAATTGAAAATATTTTTGCAATAGAAATATTTTGGTAAGTTTTCATCTTTAGAATATCTGAATATGCATAAAAATTACATTCTAATGACACACTTTATGTTATACATTTCTAAAGAACTTTAGGAACATTTTCAAATTTGGAGTTTATGACAGGGTTTATTTTTCTCCATTTTCCTTCAAACATGGAAACTAAATAAAACATACACAATCTTCTCAAGAACACAGTGCCAGAAAGAGAATATAACTGTAGTGGAGGAGTGGTACTGGTTTTACTCTGCAGTGCCCTTATTTGATTATGTCAAATGATAACTGCCATTCTTCTTCCATCTCAACACAATATGGAAGCATTGAAGGTTTTCATTTATTCACATTGAACAATAGGCAGACCTAGAAAGCTGATCACTTCACCATGAAGGATTACTAAATTGTATCTTAGTAATAGGGAGTGCAACTACGTATGTATCTTATTTCTATGTATTATAATTTCTCTCTTCCTTATGGTAACAAGCCACATATATCCCCATTTGAGAAGGAAAATCAATGAATAACATTCATTGTTGACAATTGTATGAGAGAATGGTTACTCGCATTCACTTTTGTTGAGAGCATAATTTGATAAATGTATTCTGGAGTACAAATGGCAATAGAAAACAAAAATTAAAGGCACATATATTGTATTTTTTCCTTATAATTTCTCTTTTAAAGAATCTATCAGGGATCAGCCGTTAGCGTAATGGCTATATCGCTGAACTCCCATGTAGTCTACCACGGTTCGAGTCCTGGACCCAGTGGCTTAAAGCTCACACCAGGCGTGTGTGCGTGCATGCCCAAGATCCCGAGAGGAGAATGCAGGAGAAGGGACTGTGGTGTGGCCATCCCCCCCACCCCCGCCCAGGGTGATTTCTTGCTTTCTGTCTCTCTGTCTCTCTCTCTCTGTCTGTCTGGTGAGCACACGTGCCCTATAGCAAAAATCTCTCCAAAAAAAGAAAAAAAAAAGAATCTGTCAGACTCTACTCTTGTTTTTGGTAGTACAGTAAATTAAATTATCTGGGGGCCTCAATGCATAAAAATATTATATCCTGCACAAGTATATTTTATTGTATTGCTCAGAAATTGTAGAATAGAGGCAATTTCTAAGATAGAAAAAAAAAGAAGTCAGCCAAAAGCAGAGGGGTGAGCAAAAGGCACACAAAAAGACATTATTGCCCTAATAATAAATGCTAAAACCACACTGCAGGTAAAAAAGAGTATACTGGAACTCAAGGTTCAAGGGTCAAGTGCAGACCTGCAGATGGATGATGAAAATGTTTGAGGTCAATAGCACTCCATAGCTCTCAGAAAAAGGAAACACAATTCTTTGTAGGAAAGCATTCAGGATATAAAAAAGATGAAGACGGAACAGCTCTAAATTCACAAATGAAGATCATAGAATTCACAAAGTAAGGAACCTTCATGAATTCAAGTCAGTAGTAAACAACAACAAAAGCTCTGCAGATTTAAACCCATAGGACAATTATCCAATACAGAAATTATGAAAATTACAACAAATATATTAAGGATGGAATTATAACATGAGTAATCAAGAAAATACAAACTGTGTACAAGCAGATTTGAAAAAGAACAAAGTAAAATTTACTAAAATGAAAATTATCATTGTAATAAATAATAAAAGGAATGGATATGTTAAACAATGTACTCACAGACAAATAGAATAGAAAGAGAGCTCATAAGGACATCCATTTTCTATGTAAAGGTTTAATATATAGTCAAGGTCACACAGGAAAATTTTTTTCACCCTCTTGAACAGAGGTCAGCAAACTGTGACCTGTAGACCAAATTCAGCTATGTCCATTCAATTACGAACTGTCCATAGCTGCCTTTGCTCAACAGCAGCACGGTTGAGTAGCTGTGACAGAGACTGCATAGTTCCCAAAGATTAAAATATTTACTATCTGGCCCTTTACACAAAAGATTGTTTGACCCTATTCTTGAAATATTGTTTTACTAGATTTATAATTCTAGGAAGACTTAAAATTTTAAAGGTATTCATTCTTTGAAAATTGATTAATAGTTAATTAAAGACAATAAAAATCCTAGCATATTCATTTGAAAAACTTTACAAGTAATTCTAAAATGTATACAAAATACCAAATACAAAATAATAGACAAAAGGCACCTGAAGAAGGATGTGGAAAAGATAATGGTGGGAGAAATTGCCATACTTGGTATAAAAAATGATTATAATGATACAGAAATTCTGACAATATGCCAATGGCTCAGAAATAATCATAATCATTATTAGGAGTAGTATAAGTAGTAAAACCTAACACTTTTATAGAACTTCTTATGTGCCAGGGACTGATACATATAATATTAATGGATTTAATCTTTATTACTACTTTA
>NW_006204341.1:260188-275055 GCF_000334495.1 Tupaia belangeri chinensis
AAAACCTCAATCACTAGAAATTTAAATGATAAATAAGTTGACAAATGGAACATACAGAGATTCCAGAAGGATATTCAGTGTTCTATTTATCGAATCCTATGTAACAAATCATCTCCAAATTTAGTGGCTTAAGTCAACAACAATTATTGATTATCTCTCACAGAATTTCATTACTTTCAGTAAGATGGTGGCAAGAACAAGGGTCTTCTCAAAGGCTTTGGTGCCTGGACTAGGAAGATTCAACCAATTAAGGACTGGAACACTTGAGCCACCTTAGGTATTTCTCTATATTTTCACATAGTTTCTTCTGCATGGCGACTTCAACATAGCTAGAATTCTTCCATGATGGGTTAAGTCTCAAAAGGCATGTGTACAAAATCAAACCAGGCAGAAAGGAGCTGTATCATATTTTATGCCCTAGCCTCTGAAGTCATGCAGTGTTAATCCACTGTACTACATGGCATGACTAGATTTTTTTTTTTTTGAGAGATTTCCACTGTAGGGCACGTACGCTCGCCAGACAGACAGAGAGAGACATAGAGACAGAAAGTGAGAAATCATCCCCCAGGGGGGATGATCACGCCGCAATCCCTTCTCCTCCATTCTCCTCTCGGGATCTTGGGCACGCACGCACACGCGCCCAGCGTGAGTTTTAAGCCACCGGGTCCGGGACACGAACCGCGGTCGACTACGTGGGAGTCCAGCAACATAGCCATTACGCTAACTGCTGGTTCCCCTGGCATGACTAGATTTAAGGGGAGCAAACACATAGACTCCAGCTTGCTCAAGAACAGTGTCCATGTCACATTGTGTTCAGTGTGCTCTATTCCTGCAGCTATATCTTTAGAATATAGATTCTACCATATCTGGGCATATGTGAAAACAACATGGCTGCAGTGCCACGGGAGATAAGTGGGTATAGGCCAAACTATATTTCCTAATTTGTGCTGAGACAATTGGTTACATATAAAATTAAAAAAAAAGATTTTATTCTTTTTAAAATTTTACTTCTTTCTGTTCTTTTTAAAATTTTACTTCTTTCTTCCATGAGTTAGACAGAAAGATATAGAGACAGGGTACACTCAACAGAGTCCTGGCACTGGGATTCCCCCTTAGCTTCAGGCTTCTTTAGATCTTGGGCATATATGTGCTCAGCATACTCTAATAGATCTCTAGATGAGAACCCAGAACCTTTCCCTGTAGGTCAGTTCAGAGTATTACATTTTATTGCTGTGTCATTCTCTGGACAAAAAGAGATTGTATTCTTTTCTCTTCAACCCCAAATTGTTTTTTTAAGAACTTCAATGTGAAAAACAAAACCTGAAAATATAAAAGAACAGATGTATGATTTCAAAGCAATAAAGACTTTTGTTTATATAGACAAAGCACTAGTCATTAAATACAAGGTTAGTACAAAATATGTTTTAAAAGGTCATCTGGTCATGAAAAGACACAATACAGAAAATAAGACAAACTAAAAAGTAGAAGATATTTGAAACACAAAACTGACAATTTTAGTGTCTACAGTATATAAAGAATTCTGACAAATAAATAAAGTACAAACAACTTAATAGAAAACTAGACAGATGCAAAAATAACAATTTCATAGGCTAGGCAAAACAAAAGGAGCATGGACATCACTAAAAATGTGTTTAACTTTGGGACCAGCAGATGGTATAACAGTTACATTGCTGGACTCCTACATAGTCAACTGCAGTTCAAGTCCCAGACCCGGTAGCTTAAAACTCATTCCAGGTGCATGTGCATGCATGCCCAAAATCCCAAGAGGAGACTGGAGGAGAAGGGTTTGCAGCCGCCCCCCCGGGGGATGATTTCTCACTTTGTGTCTCTCTGTCTTTCTCTGTCTCTCAGCCAAGTGCACATGCCCTTTAACAAAAATCTCCAGGTGGGGGAAGTGTTTAACCTCAGTAGGAACCAGGGAGATTCAAATTACTAGAATACTGAGATACATCTATTCTAATGTTGTCCTTATGAAAACCTAAGTTTCAGGGAACCAGCAGTTACAGTAATAGCTATGACACTGGATTCCCACGTAGTCGAACATGGTTCAAGTCCTGGACCCAGTGGCTTAAACTCATGCCAGCTGCGTGTGCGTGCGTGCCCAAGATCCTGAGAGGAGAATGGAGGAGAAGGGATTGCAGCATGGCCATCCCCCCTGGGAGGTGATTTCTCGCTTTCTGTCTCTCTGTCTCTCTCTGTCTTTCTGGTGAGTGCGTGCAACATATAGGAAAAAACCTCTAAAAAAAAAAGAAAGAAAACATAAGTTTTTACCATTCTGGAAAATTTTTTTACTGTTTTGGAAATGTGAAGATGCATATATTGTACAATTCAGTAATTCAGGAGAATGAATTAATAAATTGTAGAACAGTTACAAATTAGAACATTTTATAAGAGGGAAACTGAATGAACCATAACTACGCACAACAATATGGATAAACTCTTATTATAATATTGATGGATAAATCAAGTTTAATACTACTCACAGCAAAATAAAATGTTTATAAAGGTCAAAAACATACAAATCAAATATATCATTTGAGTATTCAGAAACAGGAGAAAATCGTTTATAAAAGCAGAATATAAAAATTCTGCAAGCTGTAAGTGGGTTACAATCAATAAAGATAAGACAATGAAAGAAGCATGATACTAGGGCAACAACGAGAGAATTATAACACCTTAATTTTTAAATAGAAAGATGGATTCATGCTTATTCTTTTATTATTCGGCTTTATACTTTTCATATATGTTGCAGTTATTTCTTTTTATATAGGTCAGAGTTTATTTTTAACACCTATTATGCCATTAATTCATAGGGAATAAGTTCCAGAAGCTCAATCTCCTTTCCATCAGTTCTCACTTAGTGTTCTTTGCGTGGAGCAGGCTGGCACTTCAGTTGAACCCATGTAACTTTCTCTTTGGCTTCTTCTTTTTCTGGTCATTTTGCCTTCACACATTTTACAAAGCTATCTCTGCTCTTACAATAGACTGCTTAATATGTTCAATATACACATTAATTCTCTTGGCTAGAATCTTGTCCTTGTTTGTTACAACGGTCAGCAGCATGCTGGGTAACATTGTAGACTCTTCCAGTTTTGCCATGGTAACATTCGTGGGGCATTCCTTTTTAACAGTGCCCATTCCCTTGGTGTTTACAATATCACCTTTCTTGTAGAGTTGCATGTATGTTGCCAAAAGGAACCACTTCATGTTTTCTAAAAGGCCTAGAGAATTAAATATCAGGTGCCGTCTTTCCCTTTGTGTTTGTCATTTTAGTGAACTACTGGAAGATGCCAGTTTTGGTCAAAAACTATGTTACAGTTATTTTAATATCAAATCAAACCTAATAAACACAATGATTAACATAAAGCATCTATTATACAAAAATTGTTGTATAACTGTACAAAGACATATGTCAAAGAAAGTTCATCACAGCATTATTTAATGCTATAGACCGCGTGCACTTCCCAGAAAGACAGAGAGACAGAGAGACAGAAAGCAAGAAATATCCTCCTAGGGGGAATGGTCACACCGCAATCCCTTCTCCTCCATTCTCCTCTAGGGATCTTGGGCACGCACACACACGCGCCCGGCATGAGTTTAAGCCACCAGGTCCGGGACTCGAACCACGTTTGACTACATGGGAGTTCAGCGACATAACCATTATGCTAACTGCTGGTCCCATGGCAGCACTATTTTTAATAGCAATGAACAGGAAACCACCAAAATGTTCATATAGGGAAACTACATAAATACAATACGGTACACGTAAAATGAATTGCTTTGTGTCTATTACACAAAGATTATGGGACATTTGTATATTCTAACACAGAACTTTATTTTTTGAGGGCTGGACTGGTGGCATAGCAATTAAGTGCTATGCAGAGGAAATCAGATCCCACATGGCCGACGATGCTTTGAGTCCTGACCCTATCAGCTTAATCATCAATATGCACACATGCCCTGGGTCCTGACAGGATGGAAAATTAAAAGTAACATGATTATGGCATACCTGGGCCCCACTGCGGGAGTAGAGGATTATCTTTCCTGCATGTATGTGCTTGCACACACAAAGCACTCACTATCATAAAGAAAAAGAAAAGATTATTTTCAATATGTTGACTGAAAAAAGGCAGGCTGAAGAGAAGTTTTATATGATTTTATTTTTGTGAAAAGAAATATTTTAGATACAGACATATGTGATAACACTTCAAAAAGTTTGTGGAAAATGAAATTACAGTATGAGTTTATTTTGGTGCAAAGTAATTTTGAAATCCATGCATAGTTTTTTCATAATATGCATTTTCCATGTGTATTTTGAAGGCCTCTCATATATAAGACATGTGTATTTATACATATGTAGACAGTCTTGAGAGAAAGTGCTAAAGGATACACATTAAGTTGTTGGTGTTCATTTGTTAAAAGTGTGCATGAGGGGAAAGGAGAACACACTTCTATTTTTAACAGTTTATATTTCTTCATTGTTTGATTTTTTTCAAAAATCATGCACATTTGGTAAAAAACTTAAATGAAAATTATGCATAAATCTTTTTTTCTAACACTCATTATCAAATTAGGCCTGCCAAAGCCAATAAATTCCCATTCTCCATTTTGCAAAGGAAATTTAGGCACTATTCATGTGGAAGGATGGAGCTCCCTGCTGACTGGCTGGCGGCGACTTTTTGGTTATTATTTGGTGAGAAGGAACTTATACCAGAAAGGTCTTTTTGTATCAAAGGTATTGTCACATAAAATGTTCTACCCCAAAGATAGCGTGAATATCAGGAATAAATGAACATGCCTTGCTCACATCATGAGCAATATTTCCTTAGGATGCTGTACAGTTTTTGTTTGTTTGTTAACCATTAAAGACATTGTTTTATTCTATACCTTTACATCAACACAAGATCAGTTAAAGTCTCTACAGGTGTGGTCTTGCCAATATTTCCAAAGCATTTAGGTGTCTGAGCTACTGCATAGACTCATGTTCACTAGAGCTGTTACCTCTCGCTCACTAGAAAGATGTGTGAGAAAAAGAGAGAGAGAGAGAGATAGAGAGAGAGAGAGAAGCCACTCCCCAATGGGGCATAGTCATGCATATTCCTTCTCCTCCATTTCTTCATTCTGTCAGGATTTTGAGCATGTACACATACACATGTGCCCAGTATGTTTTTTGTTCTGCCAGAGCTGGATTTGAACTGCTGTTGGCCATATGAAATCTGGCTCCCTTACCCAATAGACTATGGAGTCAACCTGTTTCAGAGAATGTAAGTGATTAGACCCAGTGACAGTATTAAAAAATAAGACATTATAATTATATGTCTGCTTTCTCTTGTATTATTCAACTTAATGCCATTTCGTCTGTAAAGGTCCTTGTCATGAAGCTAGCTTATATCCCCTTGATGGCACTAGTGGCCATTTCATTTAGGAAAGGAAAGGAGAAGCCAGACAGTGCCATGCTGATTTTTCTGACTGCTGTACTTCTTGTCCATTATAACCCAAAAGCTTTCTTTCTCAGGTCTTTCTTCTCTCCCACCCCCCATCAGCCTTTCAAAAGGGCCCTTTGCCTTGTAAAGTACAAAAGACTAAGAAAAAACATCCCTGCTGTGAATCAAAGCCCCAAACTGTCCACTTTCATTTTTTTAAACAGTGTATTATGAAGTTGGAAGAATTGCCACAATAGCAGTATATAGTGAAGAGTACAAAACATCTTGAGCTAAGAGCATAGCAAAGGTTTTAAGTCTGTTCTTAGAAAACTGAGCAAAAAGTACACACACACACATACACGCACACAGAGGAACTTCAAAAAGTCTGTGGAAAAATTGAATTAGTAGGAATCTATTTTAGTGCAAAAAAATTTCTGAAATCTATTCAATGTTTCCATAGTACACATTTTCCATGAGCTTTCTGGAAACCCTTCATATAGCATACACGCATTCACTAAGTTATGAATTTCGTAACAGAAAAGGGTAAAGGGTAATATTTGTAGTTTAAAGAGCTCCAAACTTCAAAACCAATACAGAATTACTTTAAATAAGACACAAAGAAAAGTGTGTCATAATTAAAGCCAAGAATTAACCATTGGTTATACAAATAGGTCTCACAAAGAAATTTAAGCATGAGTTGATTAAATATTCTGTAATAGAAAAACAAAAACAAAAACAAAAACACAGATCTGCAGCTTAGGATCCCTCTGATATAATTCAAAAAATGTTTCTCTCTGACGTATTTTAATCCTCTTCAGGCTCCTTTCCTACCTCCTCCTCCTCTCCTCATCATTACTTCTTCTGATCATTGAGTAGTTCCCACTAGATATCCACTTTATTACCGCTTGTTTGCTTATCTGATTGGTCTTTAGGGCGGACTTCTCTTATGCAGCTTCTCACCTGGCTGTCATCACTTTTCTTAGGCTGGATGCTCTGCTTTCTCTTTCCCCTTCCTACTATTGATGACTGCTTTGGGCTATAAAATAGTATAAAAATAAATATTTTTTTATTTAAAATTATATCATTGACTTAGAATAATGGGATTGTCCTTGGAGGAAAAAAAAAATGGTAGTTACATGTCTGGTTGCTAAGCTTTAGCCAAACTAGGGCCAGAGGGCAGACTGTCTGCCTATGCAAAACTACTGCCAGTAGGAGTTTGGACAAAATGTTTTGGCTGCCGTCCTCCAGTAGCACCAGGCTGTGTTATCTTTTGTGCCAGGCTCCTGTGATTAGGACCATACGAGACTGTCACTCTGAGACACATGCAGAACAAAGCATAATAAGATTTTTTAAATGGAAATGTGAGGTTTTTCTTTTTTAGTATTAGTTTGTAATGTGAAGAAACACATTTCTATTAGAGACTTCCTGTTGTCAAGACAAAAGCAAAAATAAAATATCAGAAAATAGTTTAAAATTTAAATGGTTATTGGCCAAAATATTTTCATTCTTGAAGAAATCCATTACTTATGGGTTAAAGTGTCTGATTCATCTATGGTTGCTTGACAATTGCTGATTGGAAGACATCAAATCTCCTGCAGGGTTAGCTCATCTACTAATGACACTCAATAACAGTTTAATGATGAACTGTTTGTCAATGTGGTAGTTGAGTTTTTCCCCATTTGTCACTTAGCCATTTGCAAAGTAATAATTCCATAGGTTCATAAATACTAGAATCATTGTTAGGAAGAGAGTGCTAGCTATTATAAGTCCCAAAGGTAGGTTCATGCCACCTGATAGAGAACTGCAATTATTTCTTGGAGAAATAAGGCTTAGCTTCCTAAGCCAATTTGCTTCAGAAAGTAACAATATTGCAAACATGCAAACCAATGAGATATTTGAACTATAAGAGAATTCTAATCTCAGCAGGACAGTGTAAATCTATGCTCTGTGGAGTCTTCCAGTCTGGGAAACCAGCTGGGCAAGATTAAAACTTTTAAACTAGGCCTCTGCGAATCTGGCTCCTTGTAACTGAATAAAGAAAAACATGATCTTCCTTATGATGGATTTAACTAAGGCATTTCTACATGATTCCAAAACCATAGGTTAGGTTAGTCAACTCAATCAAACATTAGTGAACTCAGTGGTTAAAAAAAAAAAAAAAAAAAAAAAACAAAATACTTTTATTTTTGTAGCCCAAAAACTATTTGACAGATTTTTTTTTTCTTTTTGCCAGTTGAATTGCCATTGTGTAAAGGGAGCCTAAGGCCATGATTCCTAATCCTGGTTGTGTAACAACTCAAGTTGTCTCCAAGAATGTCAGGAGCTGTCAAAAATTTCTCAAAACAAAATTACTTTTAATTCATTTCAAATCACAAAAATATGCCACATAGCACAGTTATTGGAAGTCATGAACTCAAATACTTAAAGTGTCACAATTTCAAAGCAGACCAGGAATAAATGAACCCACCGAACACTATTATAGAAATATTTTTCTTTCTAAATTTTCAGTGGTGAAGTTTTTAAAAGGGGGTTTTTACGAGTTGTGGTGAAACATAGTGAGTTTGTTGGTTCCTTTTTATAAAGCATGTGTTATATTTTTACTGTTGCTGATAACACTTCAAAATATATCCATTCAATATTTGTTAGGGATTTAAAAATAATTATATAACCTGAAGTTATGCTTCTACCTATATGTAGGGAGGTATTTCTGTGCAGAAAACAACTGTCTTAGGACTATTTTGGTTACAAGTCTGAGACACCCATGTGTGAAATTGGTTTAAATAAGTGACGAAGACGATAATGATAATAGTGATATTGATACATTTTAAAGCCTTTTGATTTACAAAACTGAAATGCCCAAGACTATCTGACTATAAGCAGAGCTGAATCCAGAAGCTTAAACGTTTTCACCAGGACTTGATAAAACAATTCTTGACTCAGCTTTTATCTGTACATGTTTTATGTGCTTTTCCTGGTGATAGCTTTTCTCTAGGCAGGCATATTCTCCCCGTGTTATGGTAACAGCCCCGGGGTTATACCAACAAAATAGTAACTCTAATATAAAGAAGAGGGTCAACAAAAATCCTAGTACTCACTCATATTTACCTTGGGTCATGTTCATGTGGGTGAAAAATATCTATGATCGTGGGTCATGTTCCTACCTTTGAGACCAAGAGTTTCACTTAAATCCCATGAAATGAGAGAAACAGAAAGTGATCTGTCCCTCACAAGAAAATATGAGTAATGCTCAAAGAAAGATGAGTACATGAAGATGCTGGCCTTCCCTTCTCTCTCCATCCCACCAAAGAAAAAAATGTTTACTTCAGCAATCCACCAAGTATATGTTGATAGTCCTTAAAACACATGTGAAAGTATATATAATACAAGTATAATAATATTTTTTTTGGGGGGGAAAGGTTTTTGCTATAGGGCATGTGTGCTCGCCAGAGAGACAGAGAGACAGTCTTCACAATGAGCCAAACTAGGTTTATTAGCCCTTTTTCAGATGAAGAACTAAGGCTCAGAAGAGACAAACGATTTGTCAATAAGCACATAACTATTTGGAAAGAGTCTAAGCCAGGACTTGAACTGAGTTCCATATAGTCTGAAAGCCTGTATTCTTTTCATCACAATATTTGGAAATTCTGATTTATACTGTACTTGCCTATATACAATTTTATATAAATATTATACTTTGGTACTGAGAAGTTAGGATGCCTTGAATGCAAGTAAGAGGAACTGAAGTAGTTCCTTGACACATGAAATCTGACAATAGTAAAAACAGTGTTCTATGTTGGGAGCACAGCACAGTGGATTCTCTCTATCATTTGACAAGACTGTTGACAGCACTAACCATATTAACATCTCAGAACATCCTTGATCTCATCATTCCACCCTTTGATTTCAAGAAACTGTACCCTGGAAATTAAATATTGCTCTCATCATTGATGCTGCCTATAATGTGAGTAGAAAGCATTACATTAGGTTTGAAAACTATTTTCAGTAATGTTCCTTTACCATAGAAGCCAATGCTTAAGAATATCTCATTGGAGAACAAATCAAAATCAACCACAGAAATATTGAATAGTCTCATTGCAACCAGTCAACTCCATCACGCAGAAAATCATACATTATTTATAAAATAAATCTGGGAGTTATTCCAGAGAACATACCAAAAAGCAGCTATAGGGCTTTTTCAAATACTTTAAACTTGGAATGATTTCTCTAAACATTAACAATTTATTTATTAACAACATTTATAGAGCATGCAGTAGTATCTTTTTTTTTTTGAGTATCAAGTGAATCTTTCATTATGGTCATTTATATTATGAAATCAGTCTTTCTGTACTTGGAGGTTTACATTTTAGTGGGTGGCATTGGATGGCTTTTCTGTGGTTAAAGTTTGTCAGCATTTTCATTATCAGCATTTCTTTTTTCCCTCTGAGCTATTTCACGATCATTCTAAATTGTATCTGGATAAAACTTGGCATCTAAATTGCCAGCTTAGATAGAATTCTGTCTCAAAGAAAATCCCAGTGTCACTCTAATGAGCTGAATTGTATATATAGCACAGTCGTTTTTAGGCAACTCCTATCTCTATTTTTAAACTCAGATATATCAACAACATTGAGATAATTCCCATATACAAGCCATTGTTGATGAGAAGACTTTTAGCACATTAATTTTCTAGTTAGTTTTCTCAACTAAGGTTGGACATTTTGGAATTGCTGGTTTTATCCTGAGAGGAAATCGATTCATTTCAGTAAAGTTGTGAAAGCATTTTTCCTTTTTAGTTGTTATTTGGCATAACTCACCTAGTTGAATGTTTTCTAAAGTGTTACAGTTTATCTTAAAACTTTTTGTTTGAACATCGACTCAGGCTGTCTTCCCGTAGTTAAAGTGGAACAGAATCAATGCATTGTAGACTTCCTTTGCTGCTTTGTGTGATAAACACTGTCTAACAAGTCTGGAAAAAATCCATTTTGATACTACTTCCCCAATTAGACCTGTTAAATGGTCTTTGAATGACTGAATTTTGTTTTAGTTTTACACCCAGATACATTGTTAAGCTAATGTTTTAAAGTAGAGTAAACTACACTACCATTAACATTAATTTCTAAGAAGTGCTTTTTTTTCTTATCAAGTCTGACTATAAGCAAACAAAATTGCAATTGTTTTGTTGAGATTCAGTGTAACTTGATTACCCTCTAACTACTCAGTAATTTTTGGAAATTCTGTTCATTCAGTCTGAACAGTTGCAGATGACTTGTATGTGTATAAGAAAACTGTGTCATTAGCATATGTTCTGAGAATGCCTTTGAATGTGTTCACATATTTGGAGGCTCCTGAGGGAAAAATGTTGCTTTCATTCAAAACTATTTACTAAGAGCCTTGGTGACCACGTGCAAGACTCTGAGGTAGGTTCTCTGAGGGATATAAAGTGATAAGATGGCATACATACACACATTCAAGGAGGTTTTTATCTACTATGTGAAATAACATCTACATAAAATCTTTAAAAGCAAGGCAAAATAGGACAAAGGTCACATAGAAAGAGATTGCAATCCCTGAGAAAAGCTTAGGTCTTCAATTCTTGCTTTATTTCTAAAATACACACTGCAAATATACTTACCCTTTGAATACAGTAATCCCAACACCTGTGTGTGCGCATGCAATTTGATAAAACCTGATAAATCAGGTTGCTATATGATGACGCACAATTTAGTGGGTCAAATGAAATTGCTTCACAAACTTGGCAACTGTCAATCCTTCTGTGGACTTGGTCAGTAAATTCTTATAGCATTGTAATTTTTAAATAGCCAGATCAAAATCAAGGCCATGTAGAAGCTATTAAACTATTGCCACCATGACTTTATTGTGGTTAAAATCCATAGTCTCTAAATGACAATTATATTTGAACCTAAACTAGTGTGTCTTTCAATACTGGATCCTTGGGAGTGTTATTCTGTGTAAATACAGGTAAAGTACTTGAATAAGAGAGGGGCAAAACTTGATGATTACAAAGGGTGAATATTAATAAGTAAAGCTTTAAGTCTTTACATCAAACACCATAACATAGCTCCACTTGAAATATTTTTCAAATCTAGACTTTTTTCCAATGGAAAGGTGATATTTTCAAAGGAAGATTATCCCTCCAGATGTAATCTCACACCCCAGCTAATGACATCCACTCCTATTGACTATATAAACTTCCATGCCACGTAATTTTTGACATAGGAACACATAAATCTATGGCCAAATATAATAAAATAAATGTGATGACACTATTGGAGTTCAAGAGCTGTTATGAAATATTAGTTAATATTCTCAAATAATCGTGCAATTAAAAAGAAATAAAAATTCAAATATAAAGATTTACAATCTTGACTACTTAAAGAAACTACTTGAAGGTGAAAAGAAAATGAAACGCATTTGCTCTACTTACATGTTTCTGGGCAGGTTAAAATATCCCCATGTTCTTTGTTCTTATAGATCACCTTTCTTCACGATACCCAAAGTTATCTCCCAATACTTCACTTTAATCACTAATGAAGATGGCATACTGCTTTACACTTACTGATTTTTTGCTAAAATTGTTTTTGAAGGGTATACTAAAAATTCATTGTTTATTATTTAGGTAACAATGGAGCTCCTTCTATTGAGAAATCAATCATTTTTGATAACACATTTGAGTTTCATGTAAACATCACCAATATCACACAAAATTTTTCTTAGAAACACTAACTCTTTGCCTTTCAAACTAGAGTATGCAGTGATATGTGGGGATATTTGTAAAAAGAGTCACTTTTATGGATACAAAAGAATGAAATGAATGTTCATATGATTGTTTAGCTAAGGCACATAACTTAAATACATTCCCCACCCTACTTTGTTCTTACTATCACCTTGCTAGATGCATCATCTGCTTTTTATTAAGGTACTTGGATGGAAGCAATCTGAGAAGCAGCAACCAAATTATAATTTAGAGAGAAGGGGACTGAGAAAATAATCCTAATTTATAGTGTGACCTTAAAACTCTGGTATGCTTAGCTCCAGAAATAGTCTCTTTTTCTATTGTAAAAAAAAAAAATGGTATCTAAACGTGGTCACAATGTAGTCCTTGGCTAATGATCACAGCATCTCTTGTTGAGGCTATCTGCAGCAGGTTCAGAAACAGAAAGCCTGCTCTATTCGCAGGTGGCCCATGAAAGAGAAAGGTCACTGTACCTCTTTCCTTGTCCATGGTGATCAAACAGGGAGTTAAAAGAACTGGAGATAGAGCAGGGGACAGCTTTCTGGTTGAATAAGATTTGTAAGAGCAGCTTGCTCCTAAGCTGTCAGAATCACAAAATGAATATAAATACTGACTGAGCTGCCTGTTTTTAACGGCCTCCAGACTAGAAGGTATTCTTAATTTAAGTCTTTTGTTAAATATGCATATATTATCTCATGTAATTATCACAGAATCCCTACAATTGAAGTATTGTCACATACATTTTACAGATAAGGAAATATTCTGCACATGTTCAGTGACTTACCTATGATTGGATAGCCAGAATTCTTCCTTTCTACTTTTCTGCTTTTCTTCTTTGGTTTATCATTATTTCTTAAGAATACTTCCCAGGTTGTCCATTATAGATCTTCACACCTTTCCACCTGATAATTGAGATATTTGAGTGAGGAGACAATTTTCAGGTTCCTTGTTTTGTTTTGTTTATAAGTGTATTTCTTCCATCCATGAATGAAAGATATACAGTCAGAGCCAGAGCCACAGAAACAGCATCCTTAAGAGAATCATCATGCCACAATCCACCCCTAGCTTCAACTAGCCCTGAATTGTGGATAATTTTAATATGCCCAGTGTGCATAGGGAAGTCTCCAGATTCTAACTATGAACCTTCCCATGTGAGTTAGTTTCACAAAGCATTTTGTTACTGCTGTGCCGCTGTCCAGCCTCCCAGGTTTCTTGTTTTACACACAAGACCTTTTCTTTTCTTCTCCTTTTCCACTGAAGAGTGGTTAGGAGTTTGAACTCATGCCCACTAGGTCCTGGAATGGAACTACCAATTTAGTTCAGTGTTAATCTGAATATTTTAATTATTTTTTGAACATAACAATTGCATTTGGAAAAGTTACAGTGGTGAAATTAATTATGATTTAAGTATTGGAGCTGTTGTTTTTCTACATTAATTTTTTTCACTGCTTCATTGCACACCTACCTGGTGAGAAAATGAAAATATGACTTCTAATCTCTAAGGTAGATGTGTTTCCAATTTTTTAAAAAGGAATGGCTTCAGTGTTTAGGAAAAGTTTCAACAAACACACTTAACAATTGCAGTAGATGTCTGTTGAAATATGAATTTTGCTAAATATGAAACTAGTCTACTCTTTTTCCAAAGTAACTGCATATATTTCAAGTTGGTTAATTGTTCTCCAGTAGCCTGATTTTCTTTAGTCATTCAAATATATCCCTGTCATCTGATAAAATCATACAAAATATGAATTAGCATTCCAGAGTGCTGATGCATTACATTCAGAATCTCTCTCTTTATGCTGGAAGAAAATGTCTAGCTAGCAAATAGAAAATGATTGTATGTATCTGTGATCTTACAGTAGTGTGAATTGCAATAATAACTTACAATAAAGAAAAAAATCAATAGCTCAATGTTGGGGTGTAAACAAGAGAGGGTTATTATAATGCCTGGTAGCCTGGCCTGAGGTATTTTAGTTGCTCCCCAAAGGTAGTTTAATAAATGGTAGTGCAAGAGCATTTAGAAAGCTTTCTTCTTTCTAATAGTTGCATTTGTTTTTAAGTTTACACATGAAAATATAAACACTTAAATATAAAAGACCTGTAAAAACAATTCTCAAGAAAACAAATGGATTCCAGTTAAGCTAAAGTTTAAAATAATCTTCCTAAATTTTACTTTTTAAAAATTAAAATAGTGTGAGACCAACAGGTGGCATAGTGGTTAAGGTGCTGGACTCCCACATGATCTAAGGTAGTTTATTTATTTATATATTTATTTATTGAGAGGCTTTTGCTATAGGGAGCGTGCACTCGCCAGACAGGCAGAGAGAGACAGAGAGACAGAAAGAGAGAAATCACCCCTCCAGGGGGGATGGCCACACCTCAATCCCTTCTCCTCCATTCTCCTCTTGGGATCTTGGGCATGCATGTACATGCGCCCAGCGTGAGTTTTAAGCCACCGGGTCTGGGACTCGAACCACAGTCAACTACTTGGGAGTCCAGCTACATAGCCATTACACTTACTGCTGGTCCCTAATGTAGTTTGAGTCCTGGACCCAGGGGCTTGAAACTGAAATCCCAGTAGGAGAATGGAGAAGTAGGGATTCTGGCATGGCCACCCCCGCAGGGGTTGATATTTTTACTTTCTTTCTCTGTCTCTGTAGCAAGTACAA
>NW_006204341.1:275069-277211 GCF_000334495.1 Tupaia belangeri chinensis
CTCTTTCTCTTTTTTTCTTATTATTATTTAAATATTCAATCCCTATACACATCATTTAGATTGTAAATAGACTTTACCCAGCATGATATACACTTCAGTCCAGCCCAGTTGAGAATACTATACACATCCTCATCAACAGATAATAAACCATATCTGTGTCCCAAAAATGTCTTACCTCTCCATAAAAAATATATATTGGGATAGGGAAATATTATAAAATATCAATAAGAGAAGAGAATAGTAGTTGGGAATACATACTGTAATAAAAATTTAATAAGATTTAAGACTTTTATTACAAATTTTCTTTGAAAATGTGTTTATTTTTAAATAAAAATTAGAAATTTTTTTTAGATTTTAAAAATGTATTTATTTAATTTTATTTGTCCTTATTATTTATTTTTTAATTTGACCCAACAGAGACAGAGACAGAGGGAGCAGGAAAGTGAGAAAGCAAGCTGTCGGGTCTGGGACTTGAACTGCAGTCATCCATGTGGGAATCTGGGATTTTAACTACCACACTACCTGCTGGCCCCCAAATTAGCTAAAATTTTTTAAAAAATAATTCCCATAAACTTTTTTGAGATAAATGACCCATTAACATTTTAATCTCTAAACTTTCAACTATCTTGCATTTTTTACATAATGAGACTACATTTTTCATATTGTTTTGACTTGTTTTCCTTACTTGACTAAAAATCAAAGCCATCATTTATTTCATTATATATTTTTCTACCAAATAACTTGTAATGACTGCATAGTATTATTTTCGTTATATGTCTTCAAGTATATCTAACCAAATCTTTGGGGGCATTTAGGATATTTCTTGTTTTTCACTGCTATAACAATACTTCAGTGAAGACTCTAGTATGTATATTTCTGTGTATCTATGTGTTTATAAGATCAATTTCTGGAAGTAGATGTCTGAATCAAGGAATATAAATTTTCTTAAGATTTGGGTATATATCTCCAGAACTTTCTCTAGAAAGGCACTATGAAATAAAATTCTTATCAGCAATATGTAATAACATTTATTTCAATTTATGCTCAATACTGAAATATTAAATTCAAAATGAAATTGGTAAATTTAAATATTAATTTGTTAGAGATCAGATGTGATATACACTCTCACAACAAACAATGGTGAAGTACCTAAAGCAAGTGATACCAGTAATCCAGGAACAAACCCAGGAGCAAACCAGATATTTGGAAGCTAAAACTTCCAAAGTAATCTTATTCATATCTTAAATTATTAGTTTTGGATAGAGTTTGCCTTAACTGAACTACTCTTTACAACTCTCTATATGCTGATCCTTGTTGGTTTTCATTTCATTGCACATATTTACTAAATGATTGGTATTGCCCATACTCATATTGCTTATGCTAAAATGCATAGACTGAAGGAGTTGTCCACAGTTAAAGATTTATGCCTTTGCATCGTTTATAAGTTTTTATTATATTATTTTATACGATTTATTTTTCTGAAGAGTACCTAATATGTTTGTCAAATATCCTTGAGGATAACCAACCATGGTGGCATGCACTGCTAAGACACTGTACTCTGTAGGCTGGGACTGCATAACAAGCCTGGTTTGATTCCCAGTGCAACTTATAGGCTGGGTACAATTGCACATGCCTGTTATTTTAATGATTTGGGGAGGCTGAGGCAGGAGGATCACAAGCTCAGGGGTGGATTGGGCAACATAGTAAGATCCTCACTTGAAAAAATTTGAACATCTTGGCACACCCCTTTAGTCTGAGCTGAGAGGATCAGGCAAGAGGATAGTAACACTGGGAGAACCTCTCTTAAAAATAATCCTTAGGCACTGGAAGGTGGCATGGTGGTTAGTTAAGGCACTGGATTCCCATAAGGCTGACTGTGGCTCAAGTCCTGGAACTGGCAACTTGCTCTCTCTCTTTCTCTCTTGCTCATCAAATTTTTAAAACAACTAATAATATGAGACCAGCAGTTGGCATAATGGCTATGATGCTGGACTCCCATGTGGTTGACCACGGTTCAAGTCCCAGACCCAGTGGCTTAAACTGACGCTGGGCACATGTGTGTGTGTGCCCAAGACCTCGAGAGGAGAATGGAGGAGAAGGGATTGCAGTGTGGCCATTCCCCTTGGGGGGATATTTCTTTCT
>NW_006204341.1:277422-285362 GCF_000334495.1 Tupaia belangeri chinensis
ACATCATGAGGGCAGAATTCCTATGTTTAGGATAAGTGAGTGTTCTTAAAAAAGGGATCCCCTCCCCCCGGGGGGGGGATATTTCTTGCTTTCTGTCTCTCTGTCTCTCTCTGTCTATCTGGTGAACACATGTGCCCTAGAGCAAAAGCCTCTCCAAAAAATGTACTACTAATAATATAGAAAATTAAATAAAATAATTATTTTTAAAAAGTCCTTAAGGAGACCATTGTGACTTTTATCATTTTAATACTATTTGTTAATAACAATATTCTAATAAATCTGATTTTACTAAAAAATAAAGGCTCCAAAATCTTATTGTAGATATCTATCCTATGCTTGATTGTGAATCATTTAGAAATTCATATAAATCTCAATAAAGACTGATTTTGACCTTTGATTTGGAAGCCTCCTACCAATATTCTATTTGGAGATTGTTATCTTTTTTAAACATCTATCTTCAGTGCAGTGGGTTGATTAGTGTCTTCATGAGCTTCATGTCCACCCAGAACCTCAGAATGGGATCTTATTTGGAAATAAAGTATTTAGATATAATTAGTCAAGGATCTCTAGATGAAATCATTTGGGATTTCAAGTGGCTCAAAATCCAATCTTTGTTGTGACCTTATAATAAGAGAAGACACAGATATACACAGATATACACACCATGTGAAGATGGAGAGGTGCTGTAGTTATATGTCTACAAACTAAGAAACATCAAGAAACATCTTCCACAATTATGAGCCAGAAAAAAAGCATGGGATTGTTTTGCTTTCAGAGCCACCAAATTCATGTTATTTTAAGCAACCCAGTTTATGGTACATTACCTACAATAGCCACAGGATATTAATACATACAGTAAGCAACTTAACCCAGTGCTTTCAATAGTTTGTGTGGATTAAACTTTCTTTGTTCTTTGCCTACAAAATTATCATCTTCTCCACTTGTCTATCATCTGCACATACTCTACATTGGCCAGAAGTAGATGTTAATGACAGTTTACACATATCTGCTGCCAATGATTATTGGACTAATGCAGATTTCAACAGTTTCAGTTTACTCACGGAAATCTATGCTTTGTGTTGCACACACAACGAAACAGGACTAAAGAAAGGAAAATACAACTAGATTTTCCCAGTTAAGTTGCAGAAAGATATGTTCCCTTCCCTTTGTGACATATTTCTTAACTGTACTCTTTTTCTTACTATTTTTTTCATTTTCACTCAACTTATATGAAAGAGCACATGCATGATAGAATCCTCAAGATTTCTATTGAGTCAGGTAAAAATCTGAAATCTGATATGCTTCTCCACTTGATGTAAAGAAGTATTTTTCAATGGAGGAGCTGAAGAAAAATGTCTTAATGTCCAGGCTAATCAAGATTGTAGTATTATTGGGACCAGCAGTTAGCATAATGGCTATGTCGCTGGACTCCCACGTAGTCAAGCACGGTTTGCGTCCCGGACCCGGTGGCTTAAACTCACACGGGGTGCATGTGCGTGCGTGCCCAAGATCACGAGAGGAGAATGGAGGAGAAGGGATTGTGGTGTGGCCATCCCCCCTGGGGGGTGATTTCTCACTTTCTGTCTCTCTGTCTCTGTCTGGCTGGCAAATGCACGCGCCCTATAGCAAAAACCTCTTCAAAAACAAAATGATTGTAGTATTATCTTCTTACTATTTTCACACTCTTCATTGCAGACGATCATATTTGTAATTTGTACCTCTCTGTGATACAGGCCGCACATTAACATTCAGATCATGTTAATTCTATTGACTATCGAATGAAACTTTTTAAAGAGAGCTCAAATCTTCAAAGTCCTTTTTCTCTAAAATTCCTTCTTCAGTAAACAATAGAGTTTTTCATTTAGAACATTATTTTTGATCATTTTTCATTTGCATTACTCATAAATAAGATTTTCAGCCATGGTATACAAAAAGATGATGAAGGATGCTACTGTGTTATAATAGTTTTCTATTGTGGTCTAGCAAATTACATCACTAGATAGAAGCTTAAAACAACAGATATTTATTATCTCACATTTTCTGTGGGTCAAGAATTAAGATGTACCCAAATCTCAGAATTAACGTTCTTCCAAAGGCTGTAATTAAGTTATCTGCAGGGGGTACAGTCATCTCAAGGTTGCACTGAGGAGGATCCTCTTTCAGATGTACTCACAAAACTGTTGGGAGGTCCTCACTGGCTATAATAGGGATACTACAGTTCCACGTCAATTTGAGACTGTCCATAGGGCAAATCAAAACATGGAAACTGTCTTCTCTCACAGGGAGTGAGAAAGACAGCAAGAAAGGGTACCTAAGGATAAAATCTCTTAGTAACTTATTTTTATAAGTGACATTCTGTTATCTTTTCTGTATTCTATTGTTTAGAAGTGAGTCACTAGTTCTGGCCCACACTCAAGAAGAGGGGTAACACAAGGGCATGCATATCCAGAGGCAGAGATCATTGAAAGCCATGTTAGAGTCTGCCCAGAAAATATAGCTAAAATGTTGTCATTGGATAAAAGGACTACATGCCCTCTTTGGTTTGGAGCTATTAGATTGCTATATATGAGTTTATGAATATTTTAATGACTTCCATCTCATGATTATTAAACACATTGTGATTTGGTCAACTTTAGTACTTCAATACTAAGCATACATATTTCTAAATTTGGTTCATTCTCCCAGTTTAGGACATTTTAAATAGTCTTTCTGAAACTTTTTAATAAATAAAGCTTCTATTTTGAAAAGTTGCTGATTTCCAAATATTTTATTATACATTTTAAAAACTGGAAATTCCTCATCCTGTAAAGATGCCACTTCCTAAATAGAGCATTTTAAGGCTTTGGAGACACCAAGAAGGTCAATCAAAGGAGTGAGTAAATCTGCTTGAATTAAATGTTTAATTAGTAGAGAAAAAGTTAAGATATTTTTTATTCCTTTTCTGGTCCAAACCTTAGTTTTCATGGTAACAAATCATGATCATAGTCTCTAGAGCTTTGATAATTTTGGGTATTGTTTTTGGCCAGGTGCTCTGACAATTTGGCAGAGCATAACATTCCCACATAGTTTTAAAAATGCATTTCACATTATTCATTTCATGCAAAGTTGGCAGAACATGCATGGCTGTCTCATCATTTCTAATACCATAACATCAACCCTGAACATACAGTTCAAATAAATGCATTCTGGAGTCCAAATGAGGCCTACTTTATATACTATTGTGTCTCCTTACTGAGGCTGAGGATGACCAGTCTCATCAATCTTGCATAGCTGATATCTTATATAACATTTCACATGAATAATTTCAAGCTCTGTTGCATGAATAGAATTTCTCAATAGTTTAACCTATTCTATCACTTAATGCTGGTCCTAGGTTTAATTGGGTGGCTCATAAATTGTTCAATTTTGCTTTATGAAAGGTAGTCTCTGTTCTTGTACTTGCATTTATGCCTAAAATCTTTTGTTTTTATGATTCAGTCAAGCTCCTTTTGCTGTTGATTAAACATCCTGCTAATATTTCCACTGACATGTTTTCCTGGGTATGCGTGTTAGTTTGGTGAATATTTATGAGCTTATCTGATCCGTGTACATAATATTTAAAGATTTGTAAAGAAAAATTATGTTGGCTGACAATATTGTGACAAATGTGAACATCAATGGTAGAAAGGACGAAAACATTTACCTGTGAAGTGACAAACCTTGATAAATATGAAAATCAGACCTGGTGATGAGATTTATAAAGGAAAAAAAGCCCCACCAGATAAATAAAGGGCAACAAATGCACCTACACCACAAAGTTTACTGTCTACACTGCCAAATCAGTTATAATCAAGCTATGTGTAAAAATAACCTGCTGCATGAGAATTGATCAAGATTGATGAGGAAACTCACCAACTGATTAAGGTAAAAATGTCATTGTAATAGCATTAGAACATTATCCCTCAAAATAGAATGAGATAGTGGGAAATTGGCATATTAAGGCAAAAAAAGAAATTAAAAAAATTTGAATCATGACAAATAAAGGTACATTGGCAAGAGTTCATTGGGAACAGTGTTTAGTAGATGGGTAAAAATCATGATCATAAAAGTTGTTTAATCTCATAAAATAATATCTAGCTAAAAGCTTAGCACAACAATATAAAAGTAGCAGAGAAAGTGTTAGTGACATATGAGGCTGATGCTGTGCATAGCTCCTTTGCATTTTCTTTACCCCAGTTTACAGAAGATAAAAGTCTTATTTCAGAGATTCCTGCTAGGAACATGAAATGTTAAAACAAAGGCAATTATATTCATGCCATAGCAGGTGGCAACACAATTAACATGATTAAATGCTAGTAAACTCTAAGACTTAGAGAACTAAATCCTAATTCTTAGTATAGTTGAAACGAGTGCAAAGTAGCCAGCTTTGACTTGATTGATATGCACTGCATCCATGCAGGAAAAAAAAAATAAAACATTTTGTATGTACAGAGATTAAATGTAAATTTAAGAATTGTAAAAAATTAAAAAATAACATTTTCTAAATAATAAAACAAAGTGGTCAGCCTTTTATGAAAGAGCTGCTCTATGGAGACATGTATTAGTCAGGGGTGGAGTATTAAACTTTGGTAGCAAATAAAAGAATTGATAGCATTCTGTAACTAAGCAAAACTTCACTCTTGAATATCAAATCAGGCATCGTCAACTAAAATCATATATATTAAGTTTTCAAAGTCAGAATTTGGTTTTGAATCCTTCCAGAGCTCCATGTTGACTACTTGAGTTTTCCCATGATGACTTAAGATATTTAGAACCTTGGAGAGGCGGAAAATATAATTCAGTGACAATCTAGTTTCAAATCTTTGCATCAGCTTGGAAAAGTCATTTAAGTTTTCAAAGCCTCTGTATTTTTATCTGAAAATGAGAACGATCATAGTATCTAATACTTGGTTTGTTGGAAGGTTAAACAAGAGAATCTAAGTAAAAATACTTTGCAAATGTCTAGTACAAAATAATAGTATTAAACTGAAGTGGTCCTTGAAAAATTGCAAACATAAAGCAAGTGAGGCACTTAGCACAGGGCTTAGTTCAAAGTTCTAATTTTACACTATTACATGTTAGCATAAAAATAATAAAAATCAGAATAGTTATATGAAAATTTATCTGTAGTTTTTAAAGAATTATTTTATTGAAATTTATTTTATTTATGTATTTACTTATTTTGATTTGACCAGAGAGGGACAGTGAGAGAAAAAGTGAGAAAGCAAGCTGCCAGGTCTGAGACTTGAATCACAGTCAATCACGTGGGAACCCAGTGCCCTTAACCACACAACACCTGCCAGCCCCTTATCTACAGTTTTAGGAAATAATTTGAAGAGAAAATGTTGGACACAAAGAAGTTTGCAAACTTACGGTCCATTATTTTTAGATGACACAGTTGTAAATGAATGCATAAATGTGTCAAATATCATAGAAAAGTATCAGGCAAAAATTATAATGTATCTTTTGACTCCTACTTTTAAATGTCACCCACCTGCCTTCCTGAGGAAAATCACTGCTATAATTTTCCCTTTTTTTCATATATGCATGCAAATATGCATGACTCTATGACCATACTTGATTTATGTACAACAAACTTTATTGCACTGCTTTAATTATTATAGCATTATAGTATGTTTAAAATCTGTTGAGGGACTAGCAGATGGTGTAATGGTTATGTCACTGGACTCCCACATAATCAACCGTGGTTCAAGTCCCAGACCCGGTGGCCTAAAACTCACAATGGGCACGTGTGCATGCATGCCCAAAATCCTGAGGAGAATGGAGAAGAGATTGGTGATATAGCTATTTCCCTGAGGAGTGATTTCTCACTTTTGTCTCTCTGCTTCTCTCTGTCTCTCTGGTAAGCACACATGCCATATAGCAAAAATCTCCCTAAAAAAATAATAAAAATAAAATCTGTTGAGGCAAATTCTACTATCAGCTTTTTATTTTTGAATATTGTAACCATTCCTTTAGATTATTTTCTCCCAGATAAATATTGGAATTGAATTTTCAAATACCATAAAAATCTCTTGAGGCCCAGCCTGGTAGTGCATTCAGTACTAGATTGACCTGAAGTCATATGGCTGATCACAAATTCAAATCCCCAGAATGATCATCTTGAAACGCATCAGGCACATATATGTGTGTCCAAGATCTTGACAAGCTGTAGGACTAAGAATATGGTATTGCAGCATAATGACACACTGTGAAGGGTGCTTCCCTCTCAGGCATTCTCTACCACTAGTAAATACATTTTTAAATACTTGAGATTTTTTGGTTCAGATTCATTGTGCTTATTATATTAAGATGGAATGGTCTTTATGCTATTCAGTACTTCCACCTAGGAAAACTGACTATATATCCATTTATTACTGTATTAAGCACATTTTTATAACTTGTTTTTATTTGATCTTTCACATATCTTTAAAATTTTATTTCTTGATATTAAACTTTTTGTTGCCATTAGGAATAGGACTGTTTAATTCTATTTTCCAATTGGTTAACTGGATGTAAAAGATTATCAGCAATTGTTTTAAATACTGTATTAATCTAGTTTGTGGATGGTGATATATGTTTTGCTGTTTTTTAATCACTTCTCTTGAATTCATTGTGTCAACCAACATATAGTCTGGCAATTTTGTTCCTTTCTTTTTGCAATATATACTATGGCTTAGCTCACTCAACATCTATTTGAACTGTCTAAGATGCAGAAAATGGAATCTAAGAACTACAGTTTTCAGCTTCTCTTATAGCTAGGGTTCCAGATATGATTTAGGTTCAAATTCCACTTTAATTTGAAAATTGATTATATGGAGATAGAAAGAGATGCAAGTCCTTCATTTTTTTCTGGCACATATTGTACCAAAGACACCATGGTTCTATAGGCACCATCTAGTTTGAAAGTTATCTAATTGGCAAGTAAGTTCCTGATATAATAGCTTCCTGATGACACAAACAGTAGTTTCTTCAGTGGCCTAGTTCTTTGATGTGGTTTTAGGAGTTATTCCTGGTATAGTCTGTTACTTCTGCTTTCCCATGATTAATAAATTATGTTGTATTAAATCTACCTACTATGGTTTTGTGCAAAACCTAATAAAATTTTACCAATAAGTTTTCAATATTTAAAACAGACCAATTGCTCTCCTCTTATTGCAATGGGTAGCAATTCAAGAATGAGGTTGAAATATTGGCAGAGATCATTGGCATCTTCATATTATTTCTGATTTCATTCAAACACACAAATTATACTTCACCATTAAAGATAAATCTGATGTGACTTTATGTACTCTTCTGCTTATCAAACTGTAGAATTCTATTTTACTTTGCCAAGAAAAGGTTATATAATGTAAAAAATATATGTAGAGGGACCAGCAGTTACTGTAATGGCTAGGTCGCTGAACTCCCATATAGCCGACCATGGTTCAAGTCCCAGACCCAGTGGCTTAAACTCATGCCGGGCGCGTGGGAGTGCGTGCCCAAGATCCCAAAAGGAGAATGGAGGAGAAGGGATTGTGGCGTGGCCATCCCCACTTGGGGGTGATTTCTCACTTTCTAGCTTTCTGTCTCTCTCTGTCTTCCTGGCGAGTGCATGCGCCCTATAGCAAAAAAAAACAAAAACCCCCACAAAAAAAAAAAAAAAGAGAGAAAAAAATATATGTAAAGATTTATCAAATTATTTTTCTGCATTTATATAAATATTATATTTTTCTGTAATCTGTTAATATGTATTTCATGATGCTATGTTGTCCTTGAAGTTTGGGAATAATTATTAATTGCTTTTGTTTTACATATTTTTAATACACAACTTAATTTTTTATACTATTTTACAATTCATCATTAAAATTGTATAGTTTGTGATGTTAAAATTTCCATTCCTTTCTTAGGAAAGAGAATTTTTTTTTTCTGAAGATAGAGCA
>NW_006204341.1:285437-330330 GCF_000334495.1 Tupaia belangeri chinensis
GTCAGAATCGTAGAACTACCATACTCTCTACGCTGGAATTACAGAAGAGGCTTTACCAAAAAAATGAGTGAGACAGAAAGTGAGAGTGTCTATAGATTTGATTTGCTTGAAAATACTGGCTGAAGGTTCCTTGGACTGACACAATTCATCATGCCAAGACTGAAATGGAGCTGCATCATGTCAGAATAGAAATGGACTCTTATTTTCATAAGATCAGAAGCTTTAGTACAGGATTGGTATTTTTTTTCCTGATACTAGTATAGAATAATTTAGGTAAATTTACCAAAACGTTATATGCATATTTTTTGATTATATGACTCTCATCCCAAGATCAAACATTTTCTCACCTTTCCAGGTGTCAGTTTCCTCTGAACATCAGTAGTTGGTCAAGTTAGGAGAACCAACAAAGAAGGATAATAGATTCTTAAACTTTTGTGAACAAAACATAAGATCAAAGATCTAATTTATAAAAAGTTATTTTATACACACACACACACACACACGGGATCTGCTCCCTCCAGACTGTGTTAGGAAATCACAGCTGACACTTTTTACCCTTAGCCACCCTAGTGGCCTCCTTATTTTCCTCTCTCTTTCATTTCTCCCTTTTCTCCCCACACACGAACACACATACACACACACGTTCACAACCTACAAAAACTCATGCTGGGTGCGTGTGCATGCGTGCCCAAGATCCCGAGAGGAGAATGGAGGAGAAGGGATTGCAGTGTGGCCATCCCCCCTGGGGGGTGATTTCTCGCTTTCTGTCTCTATGTCTCTCTCTGTCTGTCTGGTGAGCGCACACGCCCTATAGTGAAAATCCTGCAAAAAAAAAATATATATATATATTAGATATCTTTATACTAACACCTTGATTAAACTTTCACAATCTAAGATCAGAGGTAGGCAAACTTTCTGTTCAAAATTTCAGAATGCTAAATAATTTTTTGCTCCATTGGCCATAGATCTCTATTACGATGTTTCAGTTTTGCCATTGTAGTATGAAAGCAGCCATAGACAATGCATAAACAAATGAACGTGGCTGTGCTCCAAAAATAAATAACTAAAATACTTACTCTTGACATTTGCTAATTAAGAGAATAGCTGTATTTCAATTGAACTTTAGATTTTTATAATAGAAAAAATTCTTTATCAAAAGGCAAAGGAAAAGGAAACAAACAGCAGTGCAGATTTCACCTGCAGGTTATGTGTAGTTTGTCAACTTCTAGAAAAAATGTTTTATCTAACATTTCATAAATCAAATATTAGACTAAAGAGGCTACAAATTTGTGTATCTGTTTAGAAAAATAATTATACTGCTATTTACTGTTTCAAAATAATTAAGTTTCAGTAAAGTAATCCCTGGATAAGAAAAAGCCATAAATGCACAGATGTCATTACTTTCAACAAAGATCAATAACATAGGAAAAAGCAAAAATAGGCTTTTTGGAGGTACAACTTTTGACTGCATTAGCTTCATTAACTTAGCTTTGATGAGAATTGTGTTTGTGGCAATGAAACAAAATAAAGCCCAAAAGGAAGAGACACTTATTTCTCATTAATCTCATGTTTATATTAATAAATATCCAATCTCAAGAGAAAAAAAAAGAAACTATAACATTCAATAAATGATCAATGTTTTCTCCCTTGCCATTTTACCTCAATTACTGAGACAGCAGTGTTGAAACATCCAACTGTGCTGAAGATTTGTCTATTTCTCCATTCACTTCCACCAGGTTTTGTTTGGTTATGTTAAAATTTCGTTATTAGCTGCATGCACACTTAGAATGTATATGTCTCTTTTAGAATTAACCTCTTTATTCTTAGGAAACGTCCATCTCTATCCCTGGTGGTATGTCTTTCTTTTATTTTTTTAAGAAGTTTTTGCTTTAGGGTGTGTGCACTCACCAGAGAGAGAGAGAGAGACAGACACAGTGAGAGGGAAAGTGAAAAATCAACCCCCAGTGGGGATGGCCATGAGGCAATCCCTTCTCCTTTATTCTCCTCTCTGGATGTTGGGCATGCACGAACATGTGCCCAGCATGATTTTAAAGACACTGGTTCCAGGACTGAAACCATGGTCGGCAATGTGGGAGTCCAGCAACATAACGGCTATGGCATCTGCTGGTCCCATCCCCTGATGATATTTCTTGATCTGAAGTCTACTTTTTTCTGATATTAGTATAGCACTCTAGCTACCACTGTTTACATTATGTAATTTTTCTATTCTTTTACTTTCAACCTGTCATTATCTTCAGTGTGGATTTCTTGTAGAAGGCATATAAATATATCTTGGACTTTTTTTTTTTTTGCTGTTGTTCCAAACTGCAAATACTTGTCTTTTAATTAGAATTTTTAAATCATTTCTATTACTGATTTGATTTGGTTTACATCTATCACCTTACCATTTATCTTTTATATGTCCCATCTGTTATTTGTTTTCTACACTTTTTGATTTGTAAACTTTTTTGCATAACTAGAGATTTTAAAAATTAATTTTATTTTTTTCTCTATTTGCTTATTTCTCTATTTGCTTATACCTCTTTGGTTTAAAGTTTTAGTGCTTGCCCTAGTACTTAGTATATATACATTTTTATTTTATTTGACTCTATCTTCAAATAATATTATTCTCCAATGCTTATAAAATTTCAGTGTTTAGCAAAGGTTTTTGACAAATGGTAGGTACTCAATAAATACTTATATTAACTCTTTTTTGGTATGAGGCTTTCTATATCCATTATTTCTGTGCCTCTCTTCTGCATATTCTAAACACACTTTCCTTTTACTAACTCCTCAACTTTCTATATGTCTAAATCTCTGGCAAATTGCTTGACTGAGTCTCAATGTTCTCATTTCCAAATGGAGACAATTTCTACCCTGCTGGATTGCCATGAGGATTTAAATGAAATAACATTTGTGAAAATGTCTGGAGTCATAAGAGGTGCTCAGTTAATATCAGTTTCATTTTTTGGAAGGCCAATGGCTGATAGCAAGCTGAGAATAATTTCCTTCCTCATCAATTCTAGATGATTTTAGTATTAGTAAATTTATAATATCTAAAATGTGTGAGTTTGAAGCAATAGGGTTTTAGAAGAGAAACATAGTTTTTGTATTTCTTTTTCCCTTCACCTTTTTTTTCCTTTTCTCTGTGCCATCCAAAAGCATTACTTGTTTTCAATTACCAAGTATACTATTTGTTGTCTTCTTCGTATGAGCTCTCTAATCCAAAATAATTACAAGTATTATCATGTAAACCTAATTTGCATGTAACTACAAGAAATAATTTTTATGAATCTGGGGTGGTTGAGTAGCACTTCTACTGATCTTTGCTAGATTGAGTAGGCAGTGTGATTTTAGCTAGACTTGCTCATGTGGATGGGAATTAGCTGCTAAGTGACTTAGGATGCCTCATCTAGGAAAGCTGGAATGACCAAACTCTAGCAAGTTAATTTGGGCATGTCCTCATGGTAATGGCGAAATGGAAGAGCAAGCAAGCCCCATCGCACAAGCACTTTCAAGCCATGTTGCA
This sequence comes from Tupaia belangeri chinensis, assembly GCF_000334495.1. Taxonomy (NCBI): domain Eukaryota; kingdom Metazoa; phylum Chordata; class Mammalia; order Scandentia; family Tupaiidae; genus Tupaia; species Tupaia belangeri. The sequence goes on from NW_006204341.1 coordinate 288,967, forward strand.
TCACATTTTTTCAAAGAATTATTTTACTTAACTTTATTTATTCATTTATTTGATATTAATTTGACTAGAGAGGAACAGAGCAAGGGGTGGGGAGTGAGAAAGCAAGCCACCAGATCTGGGACCCGAGCCATGGTTGGCCATGTGGGAGTCCAGCACTCTTAACCACACCACCTGCCAGCCCCCATGTTGCATCACATTTGCTAATATCTCTCTGGCCAAAGTAAGTCATATGGTCAAGCCCAGAATCAGAGTAGAATACTATAAATTAGCATATAAAGAGTATGGATAGAGAGAGGAATAAAAATTAGGATCATTAGCACAATCAAACTCTCACACTCAGTGTCAAGTCTGGAGAAACAAACGGGGAATGAAACACTATCTTGTTCACAATAAGCAGAGCTTAAAGTCATGTAAACAAATCTGTATAGTCACATTTCAAGATGTTCAAATAAAATCTCATATGTGGGACACTGGCTATTTAAATGAGGGATAATGAATTATCTCTGGTAGGGGAGAGAGAAGAAAAGATATGAGGAAAATCTTCTCAGAAGCAGGCTTTGATAGGAACCTCAAGAAAAGTAGGTGTTAGAACATGAAACCATATTGTTATGACATTTTTAACCATCTCAAAGGCCTTCCTGGAATTCATTCATTAAACCAATTGTTATCCAGAGGTTACTGTTTAGAATATAAGTGAGAGAAAAGACAAAATACTGTCACTTAACTTTTTGAAATGGTCTCAGATAATGTTATGACATACATGGGCTTTTTTTATATATGAATATGATTTTCATATCTATTTTATAAAGATATGCTCAGTCATCCAATAAGCAAAGGTTTTATTTAGTATGAAACAGTTTTAAAATAATTATGTTATTTGACTTTATTTATTCATGTATTTAAAATATTTGACCAGAAGGGGACAGAGTGAATGTATGTGAGAGAGATAGAGAAAGTATGAAAGCCAGGTCTGAGACTCAAATCATGGTCGGCCATGTGGGAGTCCAGTGCCTTTAGCCACCACACCACCTGCTGGCCACTAGTTTCTGAAACATTTATTTTGTGGACTTACGGAGTTCTGAGATTCACAAATAACTAAATTCTATAATAAGTACTTCTGATATTTTCGTTCTAGTTTCGAATCCAAGAAGTACTAAAAATGTCAAGTGTATTGATGAGAAATAAAAATAAGGAACTATTTGTGACTAAATTATGAGGCCAGTTTTTAAAATGAGGAGATTCAGATGAAAATCAATTATTTGAAATATTAATATTATGAAGTTTTATGTAACACCCAGCATGTAGTAGCAAAGATAGTTATTTGGAGGATCATCATTGTTTATTGAAAAGTCATTTGGTCCTAGATTTATAGATTCACATGTCTCAAATTTCATGAGCTCTTCCCAATATCACAACTAATTTCATGTCTTTTTCTCAACCACCATCAGATTGCCAATATTTTAATGTACATTACAAATGTAATGGACTACCTTCAAAAAACTGACAAGAAAAATTTATTCTCACTGTTGCAAACTAGAGTGTAATATAATTAATCTGTGCTTGTTTAATAATCAAGTTTACTCATTCTAGCCATAAAAAGATAAGAGAAATTATTACTAGGGATATCAAATTAGAGAAATATATTACATGCCAAAACACTAGAAATTTTAGAATAGTACATAACCCAAAACTGGAAACTTATTTAATGACTTCTCCCTTTCTAAACAACACTTAATATTATATTATGATGTGTATGTTATATGTATATATGTATAAATATACACTTTACCATGTATAGTAATAGAAACTCATTGAAAAAGTGATTATTGAATCCTTTGCCTTATTCCCTTATTTAACTGTTTAATATATGTTCTAGGTTTTTAAGTCCACCAAGGGAAGAAACCATCTACATTATGTACTTTTCTATTTTTTCCTTGTGAGACAAGGGTGGGAGAAGGAGGAAAGTGTAAGGAAAGAAATTAAGGAGAGAAATAGAGAGGCAAGACATTTATTGGACATGAAAATGGATTATTATCTGTTGATGGTAAGTGTATTTTATCCTCAACTGGACTGGTGTGAAATGTATTCATGATGGGTAAATTCACTTTACAAGCTAAATGATGTATAGTGATTGAACATATAAAATAAATTAAAAATTAAAAAAAAAAGGAAAATCATACCAGGTGCCACTGTGTGCATGTCCAAAATCTTGAGAGGAGAATAGAGGAGAAGAGCATGTGGTATGGCCACCCCTCTCCCATACACACTACCAGGGATGATTTCTCTTTGTCCCTGTCTGTCTCTTTTTGGCAAGCATGCATGCCCTATGGCAAAAACCTAAGAAGAAAAAAAAAGTGCAGAAATAAGAAAAATTTGAGATGGAAAAGGGATAATTTGGGAAGTTTACACCTGACAATCAAAGTCTAAGCAAAGTGTGATGGTAAGTCTTCTCTAAGTGACTACATAGAGAGGTAGTCAAAAGATTAGTATTTTAAGAAAGAAGAAAAAAATTAAAATTAAACAGATATTTGTGGAATGAGTTAGGATTCAATTTTATTCCTTCATTCAACAAATATTTACTGAGGCCCTACTCTGTGCCAAGTTTTACTTTAAGTGCTGAGTACACAGTAGTAAACACACATGCACACTCATTGCCATGATAATGCTTCTATTCTAATAAGAGCTAAAAAATAATAAATATGAAGGGACTTCAAAAACTCACGGAAAAATAGAATTAAAACATAAGTTTGTTTTGGTACAAAAGATATTTCAAAATTCATGTATACTTTTTTCATAATTCACATTTTCAGTGAACCTTTTGAAGAACTTTTGAATATAAATAAATACATACACATTCAGTATACCCAGTAGTAAAAGTGCTAAAGAGGAAAAACAAAACAAAGGATTGGGTTTAGAAAGTGCTGATGGTAGTGGGAAAAAGAGTTCTAGTTCATACGGGGAAGGGGCAGGGTTTATAGTCTCTCTGATAAGATAGGCATTTGAACATAGAAATGACAGAAATAAAGGCAAGAATCATGCAGATATCAGGGGAATATTACATTCCAAGTAAAAAACAGCAAGCATGAAATTCCCAAGGTGGGAACATGTTTGGTATTTACATAACAGAAAAAGAGGGGTGAATATGACAGAATTACTAAAGAGAAGAGAATAGATGAACTCACAAAATAGGTGGTTATGATGTGTTGGATCAGATAGAAAAGACAGCTATCAGACATGCAGGTGGTAGATTTTCAAAATATACAGTTGGAAATATCACTCGAGTTCAGAAGTCAGGTCAAGTTGAAGATATTAGTTTAAAGGCCACCAGTGTGTAGGTAATATTTAGAGACAAGGTATTAAGGAAGTAGGCACAGGTATAGAAAATAAAAGCTCTAAGAACCTGTGTACTGAGCACAGGGAATTTCAATGATTAAAGCAGGGCCAAGGTTAGAGGATGTGAGGCACTTACCATGGGCCAGAAATTTAGAGAGGCACTAGAAATCCCTTTAATCAAGAAAATGACTTTTATGCAAATTTTTTAAATTCAAGATTAATGCAAAATCCTTGGTGAAAAAAATGTCAAAATTTTAAGTAAAGATAGGATCAGCCTTACTGAGTTTTCCCTTTGCCCCAGGTTCCAATATGGCATACTGGTTTACAGGCCTGGAAGCTGAGGAAGAATGGATGAAATAGAAGCTAAGATGTAGTCTTTAGTTGACTGAGTTAACTGCTAGAGGAAGGATTGATACTTGCAGTGGGCCAGTTCTGATGTTTTAGATCTGGTAAAATCTATTAGACCTAGGACATTAATAATTTTTTTTTTCTTTGCCAGAGAGCACATGTGCTCACCAGGGAGAGGAGAGAAAGTTAAAAACACCCTCCAATGAGGCATGGTCATATTGAAATCCGTTTTCCTCCATTTCCCCTTCCTCTCAGGAATTTGGATGTGCATGCGCATGAATCCAGAATGTTTCCAAGACACAGAGGCCAGTATTCAAACCATGCATGATCTGGCTTTCTATGTACTGCACTTAACTGCAGCAGTAGGGGCTGGTCCACCAATAATAATCTTTACCTTTATAATTTTGAGGCTTTCACAAAAGGAACGGAAGATTGATAAATGTTATCATATGAAAAAATTTTAATAGTACACAGAAACAGCATAAATAGAATCAAGGGCTAATAAAAATCAAGGGGAAATAGAAATATTTGCAGCAAAAAAAAAAAAAGAAAAAAAGTTTATGTCATAATTTAAAAAGAAGCCTTGAGGCCAGCAAGTAGTGTGGTGGTTAAGGGCATTGGACTCACACATGGCTAGCCGTGATTTGAGTCCCAGACCTGGCAGATCACTTTCTCACTTTTTCTCTCCCTCTCTCTCTCCCTCTCTCTCTTTCTCTCTCCCTTTCCCCTCCCCTCTCTCTTTCACTCTGTCCCTCTCTGATCAAATTAGAATAAACAAAGTTAAATAAAATAATTTTAAAAAGAACCCTTAACATCAGAAAAAGAAAAAAAGCATGGGACCAACAGTTGGCATAATGGCTATGTCGCTGGACTCCCATGTAGGTGACCACAGTTCAAGTCCCAGACCCGGTGGCTTAAACTCACACCGGGTGTGTGTGCGTGTGTGCCCAAGATCCTGAGAGGAGAATAGAGGAGAAGGGATTGCGGTGTGGCCATCCTCCCCCCAACCCCGGAGGGTGATTTCTTGCTTTCTTTCTCTCTGTCTTCTTCTCTTTCTGGTGAGCACAGCACATGCCCTATAGCAAAAAATCTCTCCCTTCCCCCCACAAAAAAAAGAAGAAAAAGAGAAAGGCAAACACCTCAATTTTTAAAAATGGGCACAGTAGGTAAATAGATTGTTACAGAATAAAATACAGAAGAAACATTAGATTGTGACTATGTTCCCTCATAATTCAAGAGGTCTATATCCACATAATACAACTTTTTTAAAAAAAATAAATTTTCTCTATAGGGTGCATGTACTCACTAGAGAGAAAAGAAACAGAAAGCAAGAAATCACTGTCCAGGGAGGATGGCCACACTGCAATGCTTTCCCCTCCATTTTCTGCTCAAGATTTTAGACACACACACACATACATGGTGTGAGTCTCAAGCCACTGGGTCCAGGATTCAAACCATTTGTGAACACGTGGGATTTCAACACCTTAACCACTATGCCACCTGCTGGTCCCTAACATAACATTTTAAACTTCTTAAGAGGTTAAAATAAAAATAAATGAAAACCCAGTATTGATGAGAGTTGAGCAAATATAGTTGATTAAAAGCCAAACGTAGGGATCATACAGTACAACAGAGCTATAAAATGCAATGCTCTGAAAGGCAAACTCATGAGGGAAAGGTTTTGAGTTTGCATCCAGAGACTTAACTGCGTACTCTAGGCATATGTGTACCTGTGATCCAGGGCTGGTTGAGGCTGGGGATAGAACACATCATCGAAATCCTGCTTTGGATGGTGTTTCTACATTTTTGTGTGTCTCTCTCACTAATGGATGAAATACATAAATAAACTTTCTAGAAAAGTCAAATTGGTCAAAGTCTTTGAAGAGCAATTTAGTAATACCTATCAAAAATAAATTTATGTAAAATTTGAGTCAGAATCTCTACTGCTATGGATTTACCTTCCATGTGTATTTATTAACTTTAATTTTTAAATTAAAAAATAATTGTCAGAGGGACCAGCAGTTAGTGTAATGGCTGTGTTGCTCGACTCCCACGTAGTCGACCATGGTTCACGTCCCAGACCCAGTGGCTTAAAACTCACACCAGGTGCGTGTGCGTGCGTGCCCAAGATCCCGAGAGGAGAATGAAGGAGAAGTGATTGCAGCGTGACCATCCCCCTTGGGTGGTGATTTCTCGTTTTCTGTCTCTCTATCTCTCTCTGTCTGTCTGGCGAGCACATGTGCCCTATAGCAAAAACCTCTTCAAAAAAAAATAATAATTTTCAGAGGGTAGGTACATGGACTCACCAGAAAAATACTGAAAGAGAAAGGGGAAAAAGCACCCCCCCATGGGGAATGATCATGCCAAAATCTCTTTTCTTCCATTTCTCCATCCTGTTTTGATGTGGGGTACACTTGCATATATGCCCAGCATGTTTCTCAAGTCACTGGGATCGGGACTTGAACTGTATTTAGTCATGTGGGATGTGGTCCCCAATGCACAGTGCTTAACCACTGTACTACAGGGCTGGCCCATATGTATTTATAAAGTTTATCAATTTCTTCCATGAATGAGAGAGACAGAGACAGTGAGAGAGAGGGTGTTTCTGGGAAGATGTATGAGAAATTTAGGAGTATTAACCTTTGGAGGTGAGAACTAGGGAAATGAGAATCTTTTACTTTCTGTTATATTTATTTGTATTGTTTGAATTTTATGCCAATTTGCATATGGCATATTTTGTAAATATCACAGATAGTGGATTATAAAGATATTTTTGTTTTTAAGATATGGAAGTGAATCTAAGTTAAGTTTTAAAAGCATTTTGTGGATAATAAATTACTTGGGATAGAAATTGTGTGCCATACCTAAATTAAAAAGAGTTATTGTACATAAGTGCCCTATGACCTGGTATGTGAAGAAAATGGATTTACAAAAATGTAATATTGTTGGATAGGGTTTTTTTTTATGAATTTACCAAATATTCATTCAAATAATTATGAAAAATTACACTGAATTATTTTTTTCTAATAATTTATGTGTAGCATAAAACTGTGGATAGATACAATTTTTGTCATTTTAGGGAAATGCCTATTGTCTTTTAAAAGGTGACTAATAGGAAATTTCTTCTCTTGAGATACATTTTCTCTACAAGTAATACATTTTAAGTAAATAGCATAATTTTTGTCATAGCATTTGCATTTGAGACAATATTTTTATCAATTTCCTTTAAACATGGTTTTAAAGGGTTTTCAAAAGTTACTTTTCAGTTTTGTCATGTCTTAGGAGTCCAGATTCTTTCTTACAACATTTCAGTCTGCAAATAAATTATAAAGTAGTTTATAATTTAATTATAAATATATTCCTTATTTCCTAGGGTCCATACCTTTGTAAAATACCTTCTCCTTAAATGTTTAAGTTTATAGAAATGTGCTTGATAACTAACTTTATAAATAACTTAGAAGTTACAGTGCTTGAGATCAAATACAAGAATACTACTTAGTAACAGTGTGGCCTTTGATAAGTGACTTAGATTCTCAGTGCCTCAAGTTCCTCAGTTTTGAAATGGAAATAATAATAGTCCTCACGTCCTACGTTTATTATGAGAATTAAATGGTTTTGTCTATGTAAAGTACTTGGAGTACTATGGAACCAAGTAAGCACTAAGTTTGCTATCTATGACTGCTGGTGAATCTGCAGTATGTCAACAGGAGTAAGTGCAGAGTACCTTAATAAAGAAGAGACAAATCAAAATACAGAATAAAAACAGGTATAAGAACGTGTATCCAGGACTTTCATGCATAAACTGTATTTAAATTATGCACTGTTGACATACAAAGTAGCTATAGGACTGAGCCACTCAATAATGGGTGCAAAAATGTTCAACATTAAATTAGAAGTCAAGAAAAAAAGTGTTTAGCTCACCTTAGCACTGTACCCAAAGGTGTACAGCTTTGAACAGATCACTTTGCCTCTCTGAGTTTGTTTTCTTATTTGTAAAACAAAAAGCATGTGTTTGACAGCTTATAATATGACTTTAGGGTCTAAAAATATCCTTACCCATAAGTATTTATTGACCAAACAGTGCAAGAAACTTGTTTATAGGGATGGTCTGGTAAAATATCTAGGTTAGTCCTAAATGGAAGTGTGTGTGTTTGTGTGTGTGCATGTGTGCATGCGTGTGTGTGTGTGTGTGTGTGTGTGTGTGTGTGTGATCAGTGCTGAGGACACTTTCACAATAATTTAGTAGTAAGTTGGAAGTTAAGTCTATCAAATGAAGGATCAAATAATCAAGAGGTATGAAACTTCTATTCAGGTCTACACTCATTACTTTTAATGAAATCTTCACTTCAATCTTGCCGCTGCTGTTTTCCACGTTTGTAGATAAGCTTAGCACCTTTCTTATCAAAGACATTGTGAAATAAGCAAGAGCAGCAAAAGGGTAGTTTATTCTTCTTATATTTATTGCATCCAATTTATGCAGAAAGCTGTTTGAAGGCTATGTCTATCTCCCTAGCATATGAAAAATATCAGTTTGAGGAACAAAAATAGTAAAGAAATTAATAATTCCACATTGTCAGGCAAACTAATTTAACAAGTCTCTTATGGAAGCACTTTACTAGGGCAAACTCTCCCCTTACAGAATTTCCAGAGTCTTAGTAGCAAATTAAACTAGCAAAAAAAGAAATGTTAATAATGCCTTTGAGATAGAAAGAGGAAGTGAAACATCAACATTAATGAAATTTCCATTGCTAGAAAGTCATAGAGTATTTTCCAAAGCTTTTTATTTCCTGAGCCAGTGTAGTATTCTAGAGAAGAGGAAGAACAATAGCTAGAGTGGCAATAAACAGTTGTGCGATTGACATAATTTACAAAGTCTATGAGCTTGCTTTCACATCCTGCATTCAAGATCATTATCTGTAATTGTTAAATGCTATCAAGCAACCACTCTGGGCTAACAGGTGAGGCTAAAGTTGATTCTTATAGTATTTCTTTAATTATGATCCCATGATTGTGGCTGCCAAATTGCACAGCTCCAAAGGGGAAAATTTCATGGCAAATTGTGGTCTAAGTGAATTGCAACTCCTGACACAAATATACAAGCTGAATGTGACTCTCCAGAATTGTACAATGTGATGGTCCTGCCAAAAAGTGTTTGCATATATTTAGCAGATACTCTATTTAGACCTGGTTTTCTAGTTTTAGTGATAACAAGGCCAAAAGCCTTGCCAACTTTTTAAGTTATTCTTCGTTTGTCTTCCAGATCATTTGATCAACTCCCTGTAAGTTCCCTATTTCCATAGGAAATAACAGTAAAGATCTGATTTAGTGAGCAATAATATCTTTTAAAAATGAATATTATTAAAAGTGTCCCTATGGAGTTAATGTGTAATTGCTCTTCATTGCTTTCTCATCGGTTGAATCAGTTGCACCATGTTGGATAGTGGATGAGCTCTTAAGACAATTTCAACTTCTACCCAAACAGGATATGAGGGAGTTTAATGAGTAATGTAGACCAAGCAACCACATCCATTTATTATCACATCCCTGCACATTTCGCTATATCAAACTGGGTTAAAATGTGATAGATTAGTGAAGATGGACAGAGCCAGGTGAAAATGGACTTGGGATGTATGGAACTGAAAAGAAAATGAATTGAGTTTCTCACATCTGTAGTGCAATAAATCATGAAGGAAAACCCAAAAAGGTTCTGTGAGTTAGGTTTTCCTTTATCTGTCTAGAAAGTTGGAAGATCAAATATTTTCTTTCCACTTCATATGGATTTTCTTATACTTTGAGAAAGTATGGAAGCCCTTCCAGCAGAGACATTAAAGTACAACTGTATGACCCTTTATTCATTGCGTGAGTTTCCCACTGCCAAAATCTCCTTTTGGATATTGACAAGAGAAATCTAGGCATGATTATAATCAATAATAAAGTCATCAGCACAACTGTTACTATATTAGGCAGTTCTTGCAGCCTTTCCAGAGATGGACACAGATAGAATCTAAGCTCTCTGGCTTTCCAAATATTCATTCTGTCTCTCTCCAATCCTGATTTGGCTAGAATTTTCTGTTTCCCTGACACATCTTCTGGACCCTTTATTGAATATAAATGTAAATGAGAAGTTTCTTTCCCTGAGAGCTCATCCTAGTGTAGAAAAATAAATGATTGGCACTGTGGGTATAGAGTTACACCCACAATAATGTACAAGATGTGCTGGACAGATTCTAATGTGCACACCCCATAATCCTTATTTCCTAGGGTCCATACCTTTATATAATACCTTTTCCTTAAATGTGGATTTAATCTGTAACTTTTTTCCTGGTTTTTTACTATAGGGCATTTGTGCTCACTGGAGAGAAATAGCAAGAAGGAAAGTGAGAAATCACCTCCTAGAAGAGATGGTCATGCCACAATCCTTTTTCCTCCATTCTCCTCTTGGGATTTTGGGCACATATGCACACATGCCCAGGGTGAATTTGAAGACACGGAGTCTGGGACTCAAACTGCAGTCGCCCTGTGGGAGTACAACATCTTAACCACCACGCCACCTGCTGGCCCATCTAATCTGTAACTTCTAAAAAATTGAATATGGTAAATGTGATAAGATGTCAACCGCATGAATAAGTTACATTATGTACTCACTATCACCCTTGCTGTCTTTGAAGAAGCAAGCTTCCATGAAGTGGCCACATTGGAAAAACCTATGTGACAAGAAACTGTAGGTGACAAAAATAAAATTAAAAAAAAAATCTTCCTGCAAAAAGCTCTCAGTCCTGCAGCAGCAAGAATATGAATTCTGCAACAATGTGAGGGAGCTTGCAGGCAGATCTTTCCCTGATGAGGTTGCCACCCCTTTGACACCTGGATTGCTGCCTAGTGAGATGTTGAAGCAAAGAACCCAGATAAACTCTGTTCAGACTTCTCACATGTACACATTATGAGATAATACCTGTGTGTGTGTGTGTGTGTGTGTGTGTGTGTGTGTGTGTGTTTAGGTTAGGTAACTAAATTTATGCTTTGCAGCAACAGAAAACTAATGCCAAAGTATTTTTGAAAGATATTTCAACACATGAGTAGTTTATGTCTCAGTTATATGATATAGTGCTTGCATCAAAAAACCCTTACAATGAATGATGTCTTTGAACACCCTAAGATTGTATTGCACAGGGGACTAGCTAGTGTCTAGGACATATTTTGGTAAGCCTTCCACTCAAAGATAAGTTTATCAGTAAACTAACCAGTGATTTTAGGAGGATTGGATGGAGGAGTGTGAAGATGGCACTATGATCCTTGGGTAATTTTATTGTGCTACCCCTCCTCTCCTCTACCCATCCCATATCTATACATCCTCTGGGAAAAGGAAATTGTAATTCTTGCCATTGCATATCAGCTCTCTGTTTTGGCCTCAAATACATATGTGTATATATATACACACACACACACATATATATACACACACACATATACATATAAAATATAAAATTAATATCTACATTATTTATATATATTATATATAATATAGCTATAAATATATATGTAATATATATTTTTCTCTTATTGTGTATCTTCATGGCCAGCTTTGCCCTCTAACTTGAAAGTTTCCCAAAGTAGGTAGGAACAGTTATGCGTTGCTTAACAAGGATATATTCCAAGTACTGTGTGGTTAGGTATTTTCATCACTATATGAACATAATGGAGTGTTCTTAGACAAACCTAGATGGCATATCCTACTACACACCTAGGCTCTATGATATAATGGAATGGAAATACCATCATATATGAGGTCTATTGTTGACTGACAACATCATTATACAGCATGTGAATGTATTGGAATGAATATAGTCAGTTTTAAGTCATGTAAAAGGGACAAAATAAGATCTTTCTTTCTGCTTCTAGTCATTAATTGTGTTACTCTGACAACAGTTTTCTGTTTCATAAACGAGATCTTTGAGGGTGCTTTCAGTTTCCCAGATAATAAAGCATATTCGTAAAACAGGATGATGAGACTCTCATTCAGCACAAATTAGTGAGAAAAAACTAAATGTGTGCAAGTGTTTGAAGAACCCTCAGGCTTACTGTCTCAACAATCCCATGACTAAAGGCAGGTATAAAAATATTGATCTGACAAGAGTTCCAGAAAAAGTAAAAGCTGAAAATTAAGTCACATATTTTAATGGGAGAGTTAACCACCTTTGAAAACTGAGGAAGAAGTAGTAAAGTATGTTTGGTCACATAGTATTACATAGCATAAGATCTATGTAAGTCTGTTCTTTAGAGGCTTTTTCAGTATTTTGTGGAATTAATTAACAGAATTTTCCAGTACCTCTGAGAGAGTACCTCTGAGAGTTAGACCGATCAAATACAGAGAGGTAACTTAAAAGATTAAATTAAATAAATTATTAAAAGTCTAAATGAGTTCTCAAAATCCCAATTCTGCCTTTATTTCAGTCACTAAAACTCAATCTCATCCCCTTACTGAAAGATTTACAGAGACTTTTGTTTTGACATTTCATGAACACAAACTGTCTTCTATGAAGAGAATTTCCATTTGAGGTTAAATATATTTTTCCAAAGACATGATAAGCACTGCAGACATGACTATGTAATATCCTGCTTCTTACTTCTGTCCCTTAGAAAGTATCAAACATGCTCAAGGGGTAATCAAATATATACTGAGTTGAAAATGAGAGAGGGGATTAGCTAGGTTTTCTTAATAATATTCCTCAGATACTACTGTTTGTGTGATAATAAAGATTATAACTTGAACAAAAAAATTCTGATTGTACATTTACTCTTAACATTAAATATTTTAGTAAAAATAGTATTGTCATTTTGAAAAATAATTTGAAATTCCACAAAAAGTTAAACATAGAATTAGCATATGACCCAGACATTTCATATAGATGTGTGTGTATATATATATATATATACACACACACACACACACACACACCACATACATACATACACTTAAGAGTGGAACTGAAAGTATGCGTTCATACAAAAACATAAATGTTCATGTGATTGCATGAGATTGTATTAGTTTTAAATGTGATTGTATTAGTTCTTCAAAGCCACTTCACTATATTTTATGAAATCTTACAACTTCTGCAAGATTAACAAATTTCTTACTTTTTACTCGGTATCTGTATGAGATTTTTACAGTATTGGAAAATCAAAAAGGGTATGACGTGACAGATAAAACACTTGTGTTTAGGGTAAATGTAACACATTAATAAATAGGTCACTAGTGTGTAAAAAATCTTGTATGTTTATAGCAGCATTATTCATAGTAGTAAAAATATGAGAACAGTCTTGTGTTCATTCACTGATTAATGGATAAATAAAACACACTATATATCCAAATGACAGAAAGTTGTTTGGCAATAAAAAGGAATGAAATACTGATAACATTTTACAATATGGTTGTGTCTTGAGAAAATTATGCTAAGTGAAAGAAGTCATACACAAAAGGCCACATAGTATATGACTGCATTGAAACAAAAAGTAAAGAAAAGACAAATCCATAGAGAATGAAAGATTACTGATCGTCTAAATTTGGGCTGTAAAGGATATAAATACTGATGAATAGGGTGTTTCCTTTTGAATTGAGAGAAAGGTTATGGATTTAGATATTGGTGATGGTTTCACAATTACAGGACTATACTTTAAAACCAAAAATAATGAATTGCAGGACCAACAGATGGCATAATAGTTACGGCGTTGGACTCACACATTGTCAACCATAGTTAGAGTCCCAGATCCAGTGGCTTAAACTCGCACTAAGCGCATGTGCGTGCATGCCCAAAATCTCAAGAGGAGAATAGAGAAGGGGTTGCATCATGGCCATTCCCCCTGGGGGAGGAGAATGATTTCTCACTTTCTGTCTCTGTCCTTCTGTCTTTCTGGCGAGTGCATGTGCCCTATAGTAAAAATTTCTCTTTAAATAAAAACAATGAATTATATACTTTAAATAACTGAATTTTACAGCATGCAAATAACACGTTAAAAAACTTATTAAACATTAGATTGTTAACATATCAAAGAGAAAAATTTTACATAGTTGTGAACAGTAGTAATAAGTAGCTAATGAGATGCTTTTTAGAAAAAACATGGGGAGGCTGGCAGGTGACATGTTGGTTAAGGTGCTAGACTTCCATATGGCTGACTGCCGTTCGAGTTCTGGACCTGGCAGCTTCTGTGTCTCTCTCTCTCATCAAATTAAAAATAATAATAAATAAATAAAATTAAATAAATAATTCTTTAAAAAAAGAAACAATATGAAAATATCAGGGACAAAATATTTAACAGAAACAAAAATGACGTTATCTGGAGACCAGCAGTTGTCATAATGGCTACGTTGCTGGACTCCCATGTAGTCGATCGTGATTCAAAGCCCAGATCCAGTGGCTTAAACTCATGCTGGTGTGTATGCATGTATACCCAAGATCCTGAGAGGAGACTGGAGGAGAAGGTATTATGGCGTGGTCATCTCCCCTAGGGGGTGATTTCTCACTTCCTGTCCCTCTGTCTCTGTATTTCTGGCAAGCGCATGCACCCTACAGTGAAAACATCTCCAAAAATCTTTTTAAAAGTTAAAATTAGATAAATAAATAAAAGTTATCTGTTAAAAATATGTATGATAATATCTATGACTTGATTAGTGTCCAGTGTATTCATGCTTGGAAAAACCATTTTGTACACTGTAAAGTTGTACAGTGATTAAATAAAATTAAAAATGCAAAAAATATAACAAATATAAGACTTTAATGGAAGAAAGAAAAAGAAACAATATAGAATTATTAAAATTGTGGGATGTCCTATGAATACAGTTAAAGGAAGCTTGAAATGCATTTGGGGGTTCAGATTGTGATGTAGTGGCAAAATGTGATGTTGTGGTAGGCTGACCCCTATGGAAAAGTTCCAGCTTTACACTCAGAGACCTCTCTTAGTATGCTCGTGCCCGTGATCTGGGGCTGGCTGAAGATCCTTTTGGGGGTACTGTTTCCCTGTCTCTTTTTCCCAGTTAAAAATTTAAAAATGCTAACAGTGTGTCAATTTTGTTTATCTTCTCAAAGAACCAACTTTTGGTTTCATTTATTTTCTGTATATTTTTTTCTTCTCTATTTTATTTATTTCTACTCAAATCTTTATTATTTCTTTTCTCGTGGAATATTTTGGGGGTTTTGTTGTTGTTTTTCTAGTTCCCTGAGTTGTGTCATAATGTTATTGGCCACCTTTCTGGTTTTTTCTTGTGGGCGCTAATTGCTATGAACTTCCCTCTTATGACTGTTTTTTCTATGTCCCACAGGTTATAAACACTTGCTTGTTTATTAGGCTGTGGTGAAAAGGGAACTCTCCTAACCTGTTGGTAGAAATGCAAATTAGTACAACCACTTTGAAAAAAAGAATAGAGATTCCTCAGAAACCTACAAATAGAACTACCATAGGACTCAGTAATTCCACTCTTAGATATGTACCCAGAGGATAAAAAAAAATCTTCAGTAGGGAAACCGCTTGCACCTCTAGGTTTATAGCAGCATTATTTACAATTGCTTGGATATGGAATCAACCCAAACATTCAAAAATAGATGATTGGATTGAAAAAAAAATGTGGCATATATACTCTATGGAATACTACTAAGTCATAAAATGGATACTCTGATATTTGATTCAAAATGGACAAATATGGAAGACTTAATGCTAAGTGAAACAAGCCAGACTATGAAAGACACACTTTGTATGTCCCCACTCAATATATACCGATTATCTGCACTCTGTAGCAGAAACTGCATGTTTGTAAAGTATAGTTGCAGGGAGGGCAGTGGTAGGTACTAGAGAAAGTATGGATAGTGGTAATATGGGGGTGGGTAATAGATGTAGGGAAGAAGGGGAATAGGGGAAGAAAAAACAGGACATTTAATTGACAAAAAAAATGAAAAGCTATTTGCTGATGATATTGTATATAGTAATGTCTTTATCTTGACTGATATGCATGGTATTCATGCTGGAAAAAGCAATGTTGTACACTGTAAAGATATACGTGATTAAATGTAAATTAAAATAAAAAAAGAAAAAATTTAAAAGGCATGTTGATTATATAGACTTGTCTTATAATTTTAACATATTGGTAATTTTTTAAAATTCTTAATTGCCAGGGTCCAGCCTCAGCAGGGGTGGGTTGACTGGTCGGGGGTTGACTGGTCAGAGGAGATGCTGGAAAAGAAGAAGACTGAGGCCTTGGTGCCTTTTTTCATGCACGTCCTTAGCGGGACACCCCCAGAGATTGCTCTCTAAGGAGTGACAACTGCCAGGAATTATCTTGTCTTTTTATTGAAAATGCGATACATGCAAGTAAATGGGTGAGGGGCTACATGTTCTAATTATCAGTTCAATAGGGATCATAGATTCCATTCAGGGTTGGATTAAGGGTGGGTCTATTGAGGTTCCACAGTTGTTCGTTTGATTTAGGTGGGTCTCCATGGAATGCAGTTTTGGGAAAGCGGTTTCAGTAGGCAGAGATAATTATCAGCTGATGCAGCGGCAGCCATCTTGTGATTACTGAACACATTGCTTAGAAAAGAAAATCTTAAGTATAGATATTAGTTCTTATGGATCTTAATAAAGAATGATACTTATATAGTTTTATAGGGATCTAAAATTTAATTTAAGGAATCCTAATATATTCATCTATTTCACTTGTTGAGGGGGGGGTGTCCTGGGCCAGTTTCGGCCTAATCCTATTTTATGTAAAGAAAAGATTATCTTTAAGTTTATGTTAAATGTATTTTGAAGGGCCTTCCAAAGGTCAAGATTATTTCTGCCTAGATAAAACTTCAGCCCACCCTCTATTGTGATCACGGAGATAAAGCATTGTAATTAACAGTAGATGATCAGGGCTGAAGGGAGTGGTTGGGGGACTTTTGGGAAAATCTCATCACATACTTAAGAGAGCTATGTAATTTTTTATAGTATATCAGGGAGTCAGAGGGGGGTCGCTTCCCAGCAAGGCTACCACAGTTTCCTGGAGCAAATAGCAAGCAGCCTTGCTGACATGCTAATTCGACCTAAGTTTTATTCCTAGGTGGGGCGGGGGTGGTGGTGGTGGTGGTGGGTACACAACAGCGGCCTTGCCAAAGTGTTGTCCTGACCTAAGAGGTAGAGGTCAAAAGCTCAAGACAGATCCTGGGGCCCTACTGGGTCAGACTCCTCCACTTAGTATAATAAAATTATCTTTAAAACTTATCTATTGTATGATAAAGTTTTAAACAGCATTGAAGTCCAAGTTTTGTCCTTCCTTTCAATATATCTTTAAGAAGTATATACACTGTCTACTTTAAACCAATGAGCTTTACATTCTGAAAGCTCCTGGTGGTGTTCCATTAGCTTATAAAAAGTATTCTGTGTACTAAGATTATTTTTTAGGTAGGTCTTTTTCAGGTCTTGGCAGTTCAGCAACAGTGAAGACATTAAATTGTTTGGTAGTTCCAGAAGTAAAAATTAGCAATAATTTTTTATACCATGTACTCATTAAATGCTCTGAGAAGAGGCAAAAAGGACCCATTCCAACCCGTGCTGTTAATTTCAATACACTTTGCAGGATCCTGAAACACATTTAGAACGTGGTTGGAAAACTACATACAATGGATTTATCCAACAAAGATTTCCAAACTCGGAACAACTGACATCAATAGAAATTTGCACTAAACTGTGAGCTAACATAGACTGCTCCATCACTGTTTGATCATAGTCACAAACCTTACAGATGCTTTTTTGACTAACCTCCTGTAATTATATTAAACATAAATTTATTCCCTCTGTAAGGTTCTACCTACTAAGAATATTTGAGCTCCTTATAAAAGCAATTGTATAGAAGTATAAAAATTCTAAGACCTCTCTTAAATTCTGAGGTCCTTTTTGATATCTCTCTCTCTCTATATATATATATATGTTTTTTCTCTAAGAGCATATATGCTCACCAGAGAGAGACAAAGGATAAGAAAGCACTCACCAATGGGGCATGGTCATACTTCAATCCCTTCTCCTCCATTTCTCCATTCTGTCAGGATTTGGTGCACCTATGAATATGCACCAAACATGTTTTTTTAAAGCAATTTGGGCCAGGATTTCAACCACAGTTAGCCATGTGGGATCCAGCATGTCTAATCACTAGGCAACAGGGTTGACCCTTTATTGTTTTCTTCTTGATCAACAAAGTTTGGGAGCACCTTTTCCCTAAACAGATTCTTAACTCCATTTTGCAAAGTACCACTGTGAATGATTCTCCTGTCCTTGTCTCCTTGATCAGACAGCAGCTTTATTTAGTGTAGACACACTACATAATTAGGTGTTAATTTTCATGAAGCTTTTCTTTGGTTCCAATAAGATAAATTCTTCCTATGCAGGTCTAGAGGCCAATTTTTATCTAGTTCCCTGCCAAGACAGAACTGTGATTGTGACCAAGGAAATTCATAACATTTATTTGAAAAGAAGTTTACTTATTAGTGTGAGCTCCACTACACTTGAATATGAATAAACAATTAAGTATGAAGTGGTTGTAGGGCATAGAGTTGGGTAAAGGTAAGGACCATTAACTAAGACATTCAAAATTAAAAATCCAAATTTGTTAGCAATATTTACAGAAAATGGTATTTAAACAGAAAGACATGCACTGCTAGTGTGTCTGTTTCCTTAGCTTAATTTCTATTTCTAGTTTAATATTATTTACAAAAGTTGTGGAAGCAGAAATTTAATTAAACAATATTGCATAATGGGATGCTTTGATCTCAGTGGTTTCTCTCTCTCTCTCTCTCTCTCTCTGTGTGTGTGTGTGTGTGTGTGTGTGTGTGTGTATGAATGTGTGTACTTTTATACATTTACTCTTTTTACTACTGGCAATAATGCAGTTTCCTTGTCTTCTTTTCAAAGGTAAGCTTAGATTTTTAATTTGTTTGAGTTAAACAATCATTGTGAATTCTGATTAGTTCTTAGAGATAAGAGGATACGGCATCTTGCCAAAGGGAACTAGGAAGTTTAAAACAAAATATTTTCCTTTTAGTCTAGCAATTTACATTAGGTGGCACAAGCAAAGACCTCCCAGATCACTATGCTTCCTCTATGTATGTTCAACTTCTTATAATGTATTTAGTCTTTTTGGTCAGTGAATAACTATTTAGTACATCCATACAGTATTGTAAGTGAGTTTCTGCCTAACTTTCTTTAGGAGCATTTTATATAGTTTCTAGGAGTGTCATATTATTATGGGCTGAAGGTATAGCTCCCCAAAGTTCATATATTGATATTCTAACCCCTAATATGATGGTAGTAGTAGGTTGAGTCTTTGGGAGCTACTTAAGGGGTGGAACTCTTGTGAATGGAATTCCGTGCTCTTATAAGTGACCGTAGAGAGCTCTCTAACCAACTTTCCACTATGGGAGAATACAGAACGATGGCTATAGAGAAGTCAGAAAGTGGGCCTTCACCAGGTGCTGCATCTGCTGGTGCCTTAATATATTAGACTCCACAGAACTATGAGAAACAAATGTTTTGTTTGTTTGTTTGTTTGTTTGTTTGTTTTGCTTAAGCCACATAGTCTATGGTTTCTGTTATAGCATCCATAACTAAGACATTTATCTGGAGTAACATTTCTGAAATTGTTTGGTAGTTCCAGAAGTAAAAATTAGCAATAATTTTTTATACCATGTACTCAGGAAATGCTCTGAGAAGAGGCAAAAAGGACCCATTCCAACCCGTGCTGTTAATTTCAATACACTTTGCAGGATCCTGAAACACATTTAGAACGTGGTTGGAAAACTACATACAATGGATTTATCCAACAAAGATTTCCAAACTCGGAACAACTGACATCAATAGAAATTTGCACTAAACTGTGAGCTAACATAGACTGCTCCATCACTGTTTGATCATAGTCACAAACCTTACAGATGCTTTTTTGACTAACCTCCTGTAATTATATTAAACATAAATTTATTCCCTCTGTAAGGTTCTACCTACTAAGAATATTTGAGCTCCTTATAAAAGCAATTGTATAGAAGTATAAAAATTCTAAGACCTCTCTTAAATTCTGAGGTCCTTTTTGATATCTCTCTCTCTCTATATATATATATATGTTTTTTCTCTAAGAGCATATATGCTCACCAGAGAGAGACAAAGGATAAGAAAGCACTCACCAATGGGGCATGGTCATACTTCAATCCCTTCTCCTCCATTTCTCCATTCTGTCAGGATTTGGTGCACCTATGAATATGCACCAAACATGTTTTTTTAAAGCAATTTGGGCCAGGATTTCAACCACAGTTAGCCATGTGGGATCCAGCATGTCTAATCACTAGGCAACAGGGTTGACCCTTTATTGTTTTCTTCTTGATCAACAAAGTTTGGGAGCACCTTTTCCCTAAACAGATTCTTAACTCCATTTTGCAAAGTACCACTGTGAATGATTCTCCTGTCCTTGTCTCCTTGATCAGACAGCAGCTTTATTTAGTGTAGATCCACTACATAATTAGGTGTTAATTTTCATGAAGCTTTTCTTTGGTTCCAATAAGATAAATTCTTCCTATGCAGGTCTAGAGATTTCTGTACTGGCCAAATTTTATCTAGGTACCTGCCAAGACAGAACTGTGATTGTGACCAAGGAAATTCATAACATTTATTTGAAAAGAAGTTTACTTATTAGTGTGAGCTCCACTACACTTGAATATGAATAAACAATTAAGTATGAAGTGGTTGTAGGGCATAGAGTTGGGTAAAGGTAAGGACCATTAACTAAGACATTCAAAATTAAAAATCCAAATTTGTTAGCAATGTTTACAGAAAATGGTATTTAAACAGAAAGACATGCACTGCTAGTGTGTCTGTTTCCTTAGCTTAATTTCTATTTCTAGTTTAATATTATTTACAAAAGTTGTGGAAGCAGAAATTTAATTAAACAATATTGCATAATGGGATGCTTTGATCTCAGTGGTTTCTCTCTCTCTCTCTCTCTCTCTCTGTGTGTGTGTGTGTGTGTGTGTGTGTGTGTATGAATGTGTGTACTTTTATACATTTACTCTTTTTACTACTGGCAATAATGCAGTTTCCTTGTCTTCTTTTCAAAGGTAAGCTTAGATTTTTAATTTGTTTGAGTTAAACAATCATTGTGAATTCTGATTAGTTCTTAGAGATAAGAGGATACGGCATCTTGCCAAAGGGAACTAGGAAGTTTAAAACAAAATATTTTCCTTTTAGTCTAGCAATTTACATTAGGTGGCACAAGCAAAGACCTCCCAGATCACTATGCTTCCTCTATGTATGTTCAACTTCTTATAATGTATTTAGTCTTTTTGGTCAGTGAATAACTATTTAGTACATCCATACAGTATTGTAAGTGAGTTTCTGCCTAACTTTCTTTAGGAGCATTTTATATAGTTTCTAGGAGTGTCATATTATTATGGGCTGAAGGTATAGCTCCCCAAAGTTCATATATTGATATTCTAACCCCTAATATGATGGTAGTAGTAGGTTGAGTCTTTGGGAGCTACTTAAGGGGTGGAACTCTTGTGAATGGAATTCCGTGCTCTTATAAGTGACCGTAGAGAGCTCTCTAACCAACTTTCCACTATGGGAGAATACAGAACGATGGCTATAGAGAAGTCAGAAAGTGGGCCTTCACCAGGTGCTGCATCTGCTGGTGCCTTAATATATTAGACTCCACAGAACTATGAGAAACAAATGTTTTGTTTGTTTGTTTGTTTGTTTGTTTGTTTTGCTTAAGCCACATAGTCTATGGTTTCTGTTATAGCATCCATAACTAAGACATTTATCTGGAGTAACCTTTCTGTAGAGAAAGATCTTTTGTGGGCTAACCTTGTGGTCTAGAGTTTAAGGGAGCTTGATCCTATATGGTTGACAGTGCAGTTTGAGTCCTGGTCCTGGTAGCTTGAAATACACGTGTGTACATGGCCCCAAAACATGTGTGAACATGCCCCAAATACCAACAAGATGGAGAAGTGAAGAAAGGATGCATCAGGACCACACCCTATTGGGTATATTTTTACTCCCTCTCTGTGTCCTTCGACTGAGTGTCCATGCCTTCTGACAAGAAAGAACTTTTGTGTAAGTTCTGAGTTTATACTGTACTCAGGGTACCTGTAATTACTAATGTAATTAAATACTTAGATTGATTTAAAAAAATAAAACTACACTGCACATATCAAAGGTGTTTTGTCTGATTGCCATACTTTTGTTAAAAGATAAATCTGGGGCCAGCAGGTGGCATGATGGTTAAGGGCACTGAACTCCCACATGGCCAACCATGGTTCGAGTCCCAGACCTGGTGGTTTGCTCTTTCTCTCTCTCTCTGTCTTTCTCTGGTTAAATTAAATAGATTAATTAAAAAATAAAAAAAAGAAGAAAATCTAAAACCAGTTAAATTTACAGTTTAATTGAGCAAGAAATAGGTTCTACAATCAGGCAATATTCTAAAATGAAGTTAGTTCAGAATGTTCTGCTCCACTACAAATGCAGGTTACATTTATAGGTTCAGTTGATATATGATCATGGTCTGATAAGTTAGCAGACTATGATTGGCTAAAACTCAATGGCTGTGATTGCCTGAGTTTCAGTTGCTAGGTTATCAGGATATATATTTGGGTCAACTTACAACATCCATGTATATCCATTAAGCTAGGCTGCAGATAAGTATCTACAGAGACGTATTTGGGCCAAATTTATCATATACGTATGTAAATCTTATGATTAAGTACACATTTAGTACAGTTTAATAGTTTCCATGTTTCTTTTAAATACAGTATTAAGTGTTCAACCAGTCTGTTAAATTAAAATTTGTTAGTTGGAACTTTAAAACTCACAATGCTCAAGAGCTTTCATGTTTTAGTTAATTAGCACCTTTTAGCCAAGACAGTATTTCATAAACAAACATTAAAACTTTTGTTTCCTATATAGGTCCATTTTATAACCAATGAATATTTACATATGTATAATGCATAATTAATGAAAGTTTTCATGCATTTTAGTGGACATGGTGAATAATTGAAAGATGAGAAAACATGAATTTGATTCATATTTTTGTTTGCTAGACATTTCAATGTAAAATGAACAGACAAGCTTATAGCATATTTAGGACCAAACTACCCTTTTAAACAGAAAGATAACTTTCTATTTATTAATATTTTAGAAACCTTTCTGACTCAGCAAAGAGCAAATGATTTGGGGTCAGACTTTATTAAAGAATGTTCATAATATTTGATCAGAGAATCTTGGATTTTTATCTTTTTTAAATATACTGTTAATTATTTAAAGACAAATTTCATAAATCTTTTAAAACATAGACTTTGAAAGAGTATATGTTTGCTTTTTTGCTACAAAAAAATAAACTCAACATTAAACTCAACATAAAAGCCATCATAACATCAGATATAATGAAACCAAAGAGAATATATTCTGACAAAATTAAATGATGAACACTAAAAGTTTTTACTTGTATCAACTTAAACAGGCAGTGATAGAGCAAGCAAAGTCCCTTTCTATTTCTCAACTTCAACTAGTATTTATTGAGTCCATGAAGAAAATTAAATGTGCCAATAGTTCAAACTTATGTCCCTTTAAATTTATTAAGAACTAGTTTATACATAATCAAATATATAATAAAGCAGAAACATAAAGCATAACACACAAGCATACATAATAAAGCAAGCATACATAGAAGGAAAGAAAATAAACTTCACCAATCAAGTTTAAGAAGTAAATGAAACAAATGCAGTGAAGCATAATAAATAAGGCATTGGAATTTGTAGACTGAGTAAAGAACATTTCCCTCAACTCATCTGGCTAAAGAAATAAATGAAGCAAATGCAGTGAAGAACCCTGCATAGTCTCATTAATAAGATTTTCCTTCTTTCATTCCAGAAAAGTAATTATTCTAATTTTGGTGAGTATTATTTCTGATCATGTTTTTATACTACATACTACATATGCATATCATAAAATAATATATAATATTGTTTTGCATATTCTTTCTTAGAGAGATTTTTGCTATAAGGCATGTGTGCTCACCAGAGAGACAGAGAGAGACAGAAAGTGAGAAATCATTCCCTAGGGGGAATGACTATGTTGTAATACCTTCTCCTCCATTCTCCTCTCAGGATCTTGGGCATGCAAATACATGTGCCCGGCATGAGTTTTAAGCCACTGGGTCCAGAACTCGAACCATGGTCACTAGGTGGGAGTCCAGCGACATAACTGCTGTAACAGCTATGCCATCTGCTGGTCCCATTTTGAATAGTTTAAAACTTTATATAAATGGTATATTTGCAACCTGTGTCTTGCTCAACACTGTATTTTGGACATATATTTATGCTGACATACAGAAGTAGTCAATTGGATCAATATAGTGCAGTTTAATTATCCATTTTCTTATATCCATTAGTGGCTCTACTGTTTGCTTTTACAATGTTCTGTGAGCATTCTTGCGTATATCTTCTCGTACACATGAACGAAGATTTTGTTAAGTATCTACTAGGAATAGAACCGCTGAGCCATAGAATATGCTCATATTCAAATTTATCACATAGAACAAAATTATTTTCCACCAGATGAACCGTATTTGTGTTTGTATTCACAATGTTCAACACCTTCAGCAACTATCAGTATAATTAGACTTACAGTTTTGAATTTTGTTTAGTGGAAAATTCTTTTCATTTTATAGTAATTAATTTTACATTTGAATATTAGTTCAGTTTTAAATATATGTCTTGGAAATATTTCCTTCCTATCTGTAGTGCTTCAATTTTATTTATAATGTTGTTATATACACACTATTATTTTATTATTTATTAACCAGTTTAACTTGATTCAGTTCATCACTCTATTTTGTAAGGTTGTCAGGATTTGTTTCTCATATCTTTTTTAAAGAGATCTTTTTCCATTCAAAGTAATATAAACATATATATTTTTATATTTTATGAATTTCACAGCTTTGTGCTTCAATTTTATTTATAATGTTGTTATATACACACTATTATTTTATTATTTATTAACCAGTTTAACTTGATTCAGTTCATCACTCTATTTTGTAAGGTTGTCAGGATTTGTTTCTCATATCTTTTTTAAAGAGATCTTTTTCCATTCAAAGTAATATAAACATATATATTTTTATATTTTATGAATTTCACAGCTTTTTTTTTTTTTTGTATTTAAATCTAAAATCACCTGGAATTGCTTTTAGTTTCCTTTGTTAAATTTTTTTTTTTACTTTTTTTTTTTGAGAGGTTTTTTTTTTTTTTTTTTTTTTTTCCACACCACAATCCCTTCTCCATTCTCTCGGGATCTTGGGCACACATGCACATGCGCCCGGCGTGAGTTTTAAGTCACCTGGTTCAAGACTCAAACCATGGCTGACTACATGGGAGTTCAGCAACATAGCCATTAATTACACCAACTGCTGGTCCCCTTTGTTTAATTTTTTAATTTTTTAAATGTATTTTTTATACATTCAATCACTGTATATCACTACACCATGAAAAATAAGTTTTCCCAGCATGAATACACTGCATATTAGTCCAGTTAAAGATATTATCATACATGTTATCAACAAATAATTTTTCACTTTTTACATAAATTTTTATTATTTTATACATTCAATCATTATACATAATTTGGCTTGCATAAAGAATTTTTATGTTCCCTAAATGTTGTTCTTCATTCTTTTTAACCCTTGATTCCCTTCCTTTCACTCTCCTCCATTTTCCACCCTCCTCCCACACTGTCTCTAGTATCCACAGTTGTTTCCCATGCTTTCATATCTTCCAATCTTTCCATTTCTGCCATAGAATGCATACATTCAGTATATATTAAGTGGGAATATATGCCAATCTTTCACAGTCTGACTTGCTTTGCTTAGCAGTAAGTCATCCATATTCACTCACTTCCTATAAAACACATAGATCTCATTGTTTCAAATGGCTGAATAGTATTCCATAGTGTATATATGCCACACTTTTTCCATCCATTCATTTGTTCGTGGGCATTTGGATTGTTTCCATGTCTTAGCAATGGTGAATAATGCCACAATAAACATCAATGTCAAATACTTTTCTGACTGAGTGTATTCCTATCCTTTGGGTAGATACTTAGGTATGGAATTTCTGGGTCTTTTGGTAGCTCTTTTTTTTAAATATCATAGTTTGGTATGTATGTATGTATGTATTTGCAGAAGTTTTTGCTATAGGGTGCATGCCCTCACCAGAATGTCAGAGAGAGACAGAAAGCAAGAAATCAACCCCTAGGGAGGATGGTCATGCTGCAATCCCCTATCCTCCATTCTCCTTTTGGGATCTTGGGCAGGTGGGCACATGTGCCCGGCGTGTGTTTAAGCCACCGGGTCCAGGACTTGAACAACGGTTGACTACATGGAAGTCCAGCAACATAGTCATTATGCCAACTGCTGATCCCAGATAGGTTTATTTTTAACATCCATAATGCTATGAATTTATAAGGAATAGGTTTGAAAAGCTCAGGCTCTTTTCCATTGGTTCTCACAAAGTGTGTGTCTCTGGGTGGAGCAAGCTGGTGCTTCAGTTGAATCCAGGTACCTTTCTCTTTGTCTTCCTTCTTTCTCTGGTAATTTACCTTCACATATTTTAGAAAGCTATCTCTGCTCTTAGAATGCCTAACATGCTCAATGTGCACGTTAATTCTCTTGGCAAGAATCTTGCCCTTAACTTGTTTTTATTTTTTTATTTCTTTTTTCAGCAATGTCAACAGCATGCTGGGTAACACTGGAGATTTTTTTAGTTATGTCCATGGTAACATTTGTGAGGCATTCCTTTTTGAAAAGTGCCTTTTCCCTTGATGTCTACAATATCACCTTTCTCGTAGATACATTCACATGTATGTTACCAAAGGAACCATTCCATGTTTTCTAAAAGGTCTAGAGAACATATATAAAGTGTCTCTCCTCTTTCTCTTTGCATTCGTCATTTTGGTGAATTACTGGACAAGGGCAGTTCTGGCCAAAAGCCCATATGATAGTTCTATTTGTAGATCTTTGAGGAACCTTTATATGGTTCTCCATGGTAGCTGTAATAATTTACATTCCCAGCAACAGCGTAAGAGAGTTCCCTTTTCACTACAGCCTCACCAGCACTTATATTTTTAAAATCTTAGCCGATACTTTTTTCAAGATTTATTTATTTATTATAATTATTTTTCAATTTGATCAGAGAGAGAGAAAGTGAGAAAGCAAGCCACCAAGTCCGGAACTCAAACTGCAGTCAGCCATATGGGAGTTCAGCACCTTTAACCAGCATGCCACCTGCCAGCTCCATTAAGCTTAGCCATTTTGAGTGGGGTTAGGTGGTATCTCATTGTTGTTTTGATTTGCATCTCTTTTATGATAGGGATGTTGAGTATTTTTAATATGCTTTTTACATGTTCATATATCTTCCTTAAAGAGTTGTCTATTCAGCTCATTTGCCCATTTATTAATTGGGCTGATCTATTTTTTTTTTTCAGGTGAGTGCTTGAGTTCCCTGTGTCTTCCATTTATAAAACCCTTATCTGAGGTATAGTTTGCAAATATGTTCTTTCATTCCAAGGGTTGCCAATTCACTCTAATTATTGTCTCTTTTGCTGTGTAGAAGCTTTTAACCTTTGTCTATTTTGGGAATTATTGCCTGTACTTTGGAGATCTTAGTTTAGAAGTCCTTACCTATGCTGATGTCTCCAAGAATTCCCCCTGTGTTATTCACCCATAGTTTTAGAGTTTGAGGTCTCAGGTTTAGATCTTTTATCG
The DNA here is from genome assembly GCF_000334495.1 of Tupaia belangeri chinensis. Taxonomy (NCBI): domain Eukaryota; kingdom Metazoa; phylum Chordata; class Mammalia; order Scandentia; family Tupaiidae; genus Tupaia; species Tupaia belangeri. Next base: position 316,463 of record NW_006204341.1, read on the forward strand.
ATTTTGGGTTGATTTTTGTTAATGGTGAGATAGGAATCAGCTTTATCTTTCTGCAGGCTGATACCCAGTTTTTCTGGCATTACTGGAGAAAGAGGTTTTCTTTTCCCCATTGGATTGATTGGTGTCATTTGTCAAAAATCTGTTAGCTGTATGTTTTGGGGATTATTTTGGGGATGTCTATTCTGTTCCATTGGTCCACAAACCTGTTTTTGTACCAATATCATGCTATTTTGATTATTACAGATGTCTAACATATTTTTGTGTCAGGAATTGAGATGCCTCCTACTCCACTCTTTTGTAGAATTGCTGTAGCTATATAGGATCTTTTATGATCCAGACAAATTATGTAATTTTTTTTTCTAAATCTGTGAAGAATATACCTAGAGTTTGATTGGGATTGCATAAAATTTGCAGATCAATTTAGGTAGAATTGACATTTTGATTACATTAATTCTTCCAATCTAGGAATATGAAGTGTCTTTCCACTATTTTGTGTCATTTTCAATTTTTTTATTAGTCTTTTCTAGGTTTATACTTAAATATCTTATCCTTTTTGTGGTTATTGGAAATGGGGTTTCTTTTTTCAATTCCACCTCAGTCTGCTTCTTGTTCATGTATAAAAATACAATAGATTTTTATATATTGATTTTTTACTCTGCTACTTTATTGCATTCATCACTTCCACAAGTTTTTTTTTTGTGTGGGGGTGTGGGGTGGGGTGGGGATTCTTTTGGATTTTCTATGTATGTAGTTATGTCAAATGCAAATAGAGATAATTTTACATCTTCTTTCTCTACTTGAATGCCTTTTATTTTATTCTCTTGTCTGATTGTATAGGCTAGGATTTCCAGCACTATATTGAAAAGGAGTAGAGAAAGTGGGCAGCCTTGTCTTGTTTCAATTAAAATGAAAAAACTTTCAGTTTTTCCCCTTTCAGTATAATGTTAGCTATGGGTTTTTGTTATATGACTTTTATTGTGGTGAGAAATGTCCCTTCTATTCTAATTTTGCTGAGAGTTATGAAGGGATGTTGTATTTTATTACTTTTTCTACATCAGTTTATATGATCATATGGTTTTTAAACTTCTTTCTGTTAATATGGTATACTACATTTATGGTTTTGTGTATGTTGAACCATCCTCACATCACTGGAATGAGGCCTACCGGGTCATAATGTATATCTTTTTAATGTATTGTTGGATATGACTTTCTAGTATTTTGTTGAGAATTTTTTCATCTGTATTCATCAGAGATACAGGTCTATAGTTTTTTTATTGTGTGATGTTTTTGTCTGTTTGGGGGATGAAGTTGATGGAGACTTCATAAAATGATTTTGGGAGGATTCCTTCCTTTTGGATCTTTAGAATGGGGCTTACCTCTTCTTTAAGAGTTTTATAGAATTCAGAACTTAAACCATCAAGACCTGACCTTTTTTTGTTTGGAGACTGTTTATTACTGATTCAGTATAATTGCTTGGTACAGGTCAATTCAATTTTTCAGATTCAGTCTTGGTTGATTATGTGTCCAGAAATTTGTCCATCTTATCCAAGTTTTCTTGTTTGTTGGTGTATTGTCACTCATAATATTCTCTAATAATCTTTGTATTTCTGTTATATCTGTTGTGATATTGCCTCTTTCATTGCTGACTTGATTTATCTGATTCCTTTCTCTCTTCTCAATTAGTCTAGTCAAAGGTATATCAATTTTATTTTCTCAAAGAATCAGTCTTTGATTTAATTTCTTTTCTGTATAGTTTGTATAGTCTCTATTTCCTTTATTTATGATTGAATCTTTATTATTTCTTTTCTCCTAGAATTTTTTTTTGTTGTTGTTTTTCCAGTTCCCTGAAGTATATTGCTAGGTTGTCTATTTGCCACCTTTCCATCCTTTTCTTATGTGCACTAGTTGCTATGAAGTTTTTTTCTTATGACTGCTTTCAATGTGTCCCATAGATTATGGAAACTGGTGTAATCTTACCATTGGTTTCAATGAATCATTTGATTTTAGTCTGAATTTCTTCAGTGATAGTGAAGTCATTCATATGTTTAGTTTCCATATGTTTGTGTATTTTTGAGTTTTTTTTTTCTGAAATTAACTTCAGGTTTAATTCCATCATGGTCAGAGAAGACACAGGATATAATTTCATTGCCTTTGAATTTATTAAGGTTTATTTTGTGCCCTAATGTGTGGTTAATCTTTGAAAAGGCTTCATGTGTGGCTGAGAAAAATGTACATTTTGTGGTTGTTGGGTAGAAAGTTCTATAGATGTCTGTGAAGTCTATTTCATTTAGTATCACTTAGGTCCTGTATCTCTTTACTTAATTTTTGTCTGGATGATCTGTCCAAATATGATACTGTTATTGCTATCCCCAACTATTACTGTGTTTCTTTCTATCTCTCCCTTTAGATCTAGCAGTCTTTCTTTCATGTATTTTTGTGCTCCTGAGTTGGGTGCATATATATTTATAAGTGTGTATCTTCTTGGTGAATTAGCCCTTTAAGTACTATATAATGTCTTTTCTCTTCTTACAATTTTTTCCCTAAAGCCTATTTTGTCTGATATCAGTTTCGTGACTCTAACCTTGTTTTGATTTCCATTTACATGGAATATCTTTTTCCAGCTCTTCACTTTTAGTCTATATATATGTCTTATCAATAGAGTGCATTTCTTGTAGGCAGCAAATAGAGGGTTTCTGTTGTTATATCCATTCAACTAGGCTGTGTCTTTTGATTGGACAATTTAATCCATTAATATTCAATGTTATTATCAATATTTTCAGATTTGTTCCTGCCATTTTGGTAGCCATTTTCTTAGCTGTTTGTTGTTTCTCATATTTCTGTCTCTCTTTAGTTTTTCTGATACAGTACTCCCTTCAGTACTTCTTAAAGAGTTGGTCTAGTATTGGTGATTTCTTTCTATTTTGTTTGTCTGAGAATGATTTTATTCATTCTTACCATTTGAAAGATGATCTTGTGTAGGGACATGTTTGGAGAGAGGCCCTGACTGAGGTGTGGGGACATGCTCTGAAGAAACACCAACTGTCCCTTTGGGCTTTGGCAGAATCTTGCAACTTGTCCTTTCCTTGACCCTCACTGAAGGCAGAGCAAAGGGTGGAAATTGCTAGGGGCATTCCAACAGACACATGTGATGGAATTCAGAAAACATCTTGACCCCAATTAGCAAAGTCCAATCCCTGCTCTGCATCTGTAAGATTCTTTAGCCTTCTCTGGGCGTGGTGGTGCCAGCCTTATGGAGAGATTCTTTAACCTTATGTTTCTTCCCCACACCTGCAGCTAGGCTTCTCTCCATTAGAAAAGAAGTTTAATCTCTTGATGGGATTATCACCAAGGGATACACCTGGCCCAGTATGTCTAAAATCTTACAGATTTGTTACCTGCTTCTTATTGTCTGTAACCTGGCAACGAATCTATGAAATGTCATAAAATATACATATGTAGTGTCTCCTTCTATTATAAATAAAGACGCTCAGTTTGTCTGAGCAACACAAGTGGCAGCACAAGTTGCTTGGGCTACCTAGGCTCAGGCTGCCTGTGTCTGCTGTTACTCTGTCTCTTTGTGTCATTTTTTCCCCATTCCTCGGTCCTCTAGAGATGAGATGAAGGGCTTCCTCTTTCTCTTCCTCACCATCAGGCCCCTGATCATGATTCAGCTGGAGCCAAGCCAGGGGGCAGACACCGACAATCCTGTTGGGTATAGTGTTCTTGGTTGAAACTGGTTTTCTTTTAGTATTTTGAATATGTCCTCCCATTTTTTTTGCCTACATCATTTCATTTGAGAGGTCTGATGATAGCCTAATGGAATAACCTTTGTAATGATTTGATGTTTCTCTCTTGTCATTTTTAGACTCTTGTCTTTGTCTGTGATTTTTATCAATCTGGCTATGATGTGCTATGGAGAGAATCTTCTTATGTTGATTCTATTTGGGGTCCTTTGTATTTCTTGAGTCTAGGTATTTGAATGCTTCTCTAGATTTGAGAAGTTTTCTGCAAGTTATTTCATGGGATAAATTTTCTATGTCCTTGTCTGATTCTTAACCTTCTGGAATACGTATTATTGAGATATTTGGGTGTTTAATAGTGTCTAGTTTTCCTGTATGCTGTCCTCATTTAATTTTTTTCATTATTTTTGGTGATTTTATCTAAGTTAATGGTTTTGTCTTACAGATCATAGATTCTGTCTTCCTCATGGTCAACTCTGGTATAATACTTTCTAGGAAGTTCTTGATTTTTTGTATTACTGTCTTCTCTAGAAGTTCTGTTGATTTTTTTTCCTCCTCAAATCCTGGAAAGACTTCCTCATCTCTGTCACTATGAATATTATGAATTCTTTTTCTGACATTCCTGTGAATTCTTTTGTGATATCTATACTTGATGCAGAGTTGCTCTCTGTTCCATTGAGGGATAGGTATTTTCTTGTTTTCCCATATTTCCTGTGCCTCTGTGCTGATTTCTAGTCATCTGATGAATTATATAGTTCTTACTTTTTTGCTGTTAATTCTGTAGTGTCAAGGGGGAGGAACAGCTCTGCTTCTCAGATGTGTTCTTGGTAGAGGGCCTTGTCTTCCAACCAGAGAAGTGATACAGTCATCTCTAGGTTTGGTACCTTTCTCAGTCTCTTGGGACCAGGTACACCTGAAGCTGGACTGGAGAGTTTTAATGGGAGAGAGTAGGATTCACACTGTTCAGTAAACTATGAAATCTCAAAATATTTCTGGGTGGGCAGAAGGCAGCTAGAAGTCTGAGGCAGACTTTCTGCCTCAGTTTGTCTCACTGACTGCTGCTGCTCCCTGCCACAGGCTTAAGGGATCAATGGTGTAAAGTAGAACTGCTTTTTGTGTAGTCTGATGTTGGCCTTAATACATGTTTTTATATACATATTAATATTTGAAGTACTTTTAAAGTTTTTCCAGGGGGCATTTGTTCTCAGCAGAGAGAGAGAGAGAGAGTGGGAATGGAGAAAGGAAAGAACATCATATGGAACATGATTGTGCTACAATCTCTTCTTTTCCAATCTCCCCCTTTTTGGCATTTTGGGCATGCATGCACATGCACCTGGAATGTTTCATGTTGCTGGTTCCAGAAGATGTGCAAAGGCATGTTTCAAGTTGTCATGTAAGGGACTTGCACTGTACAGTAAGCCAAGTACTATTTATTGAAAAGTTGACTTATCAAGTTTCTGTGAATGCATATATATTTATAGGATATCTCTCTTATTCTTCTGATCTACTCACCCATTTTGAGCTAATTCCACACTGTCAAAATTACAATAACCTTATGGTATATCTATATCTAGTAGAAAAATTTCTCTACTTTGCTTTTTTTCATGTGTAGTTCACCTACTCTTAGCTCATTGCATTTCCATAGGTGATGGTTATTTTATACTAGTAACTGGCAAAGGATGTCCAGATATCTGGTAAAACTAGTCCTGAATGTGTCTGTGAAAATACTTTTTGAATAATTGGAATTTTAATTGGTTGACTGAGTAAAAAAGATCACCTTCACCAATGTAGATGGGCATGAATTAATTCAGTGGAAATCTCAAAAGAAAAAAAAGATACATGAAGAGCACATTTTCTTGTGTTTGAGGAAAGGCATCCACTTTCTCCTGCTCTCAAACATCAGCATTCCTGGTTCCAGCCAGGCCTTTGGACTCCAAGTGGGACATACCATTGACTTCCTTCATTCTCAAGACTTTGAACTGAATTACACCACTGGTTTTCCTAGTTCTCCAGCTTGAAGATGGCAGTTGTGGGATTCTTTGTGTTCATAATGTCATGAGCCAATTCCTATTAAAAAATTTATCTTTCTCTCATCTATCTACCTATGTATGAATATGCACACATATGTGTGTGTGCAAATTCCCATGTATGTCCCTTTTGCTACAGAATCTCTGAAGAATTCTAATATATCTCATAAATTTTAGAATAAATTTTTCATGCTCTACAAAAAAATACTGTTAGAATTTTTATCAAAATTGACTTAAATTTAGGGAATAACAGGATAAATTGGCATCTTTATTAAACTGATTCTTCCAAACAATGAATATAAAGTTTCTCTGCCACTATGTAGATTTTCTTCAATGTCTTTAAATTGAGTATTAAAATTATATTTTTTAAATGACTTGCATATTTGTTGAATTTATTTCTATGTACCCAATATAGCTGTACTATTTTAAGTGGCATAATTTTTCAATATTATACATTATTACTATTTGTTACTAGTAAGTAGAAATGGAATTCATTTTGGAATAGTGATCTTATATTCACAGACATTTCTTAAAAATTTTATTAATTCTAATAATTTATTTATAAATTATCTTGGATTTTCTATGTGTGCAATCTTTTTGCCTGGAAGTAATGAAGATTTGGTTTCTTTCTTTATTGTAATTGATCATCTTGCTGATGGCTGAAACATTCATCATAATTTTGACAGGAAGTGGTGATGGCAGGCACCCTTGTACTTTTTTTTGGGTACATGAAAAGTTTCTAATATTTTCTCGTTAAGTGTGATGTTTACCATCCTTTTGGATAGGTATTATTTATGAGAATAAGAGAGTGTTTTCTCTCTTTCAATACGTCAACTGAACATGACAAATTTTGTCAATTTTTTTTTGCATCTAATGAGGTAATGATATGTTTTTCTCCGTTAGTCCATTATTATGGTTAATTATACAAATATGTTTTCAAATGTTAAATTAACCCTAAATCTATGGGTAAGCCCAATTTGGTCATAATTTGTAACCCATATTATGCATTTAACTGCTTATATTTGGGAGATTTTTGCCTCTATATTGTTAAGTGAGATTAGTGAATAGCTAGCTTTCCTTCCTCAAAATTTCATAATCTGATTTCATATACTAGCCTTGACAAGTGAGTTAGGAAGAATTTTCTGATTTTCTAATATCTGGTAGGTCTTTTTTTAACATTTTGAATTACCTGTTTTTCCAATCTTTGCTAGAAGAAAGATATAAAATTCTGGGCTTCTTCATTCATGTGTCAGGGGGCTGGATGGGTAAAAGTTTTAACTATAAATTTGATTACTTTTTGGTTGTAATTATAATCGAGGTTTCTGTTTTGTATTGATTCAGTTTCAATGTAATATTTTTATATAAAATTGTGAATTTTGTCATAGTTATTTAGTATCGTTAGCATAAAATTGTTTATTATTATAGTTACTGTGTTTTAACCTCAACTGATTTTCTAATGATTTCCCATTTTATTCCTTGTGCTGCTTGTTTATCCTTATAACCTTTACTTTCTGTTCCTGACAAGTGTTTCTATAGACAAATCTATTTGTGACTTTTTTAATCACCAGAGGGTGCACATAATCCCCAAAGGGAGAGAGAGAAAGCATCTTTCAGCAGGGTGTGACCACTCCTCAGTCCTTTTGCCTCTTGCTTATTCTTCTTGTTAGGATTTTTGGCATGCACACACATGCACCGCTGTGCTTTTCAAGCTGAGACTCCATTAGCCATGTGAGATCCAGCTCCCAATACATAGCACTTAGCCACTATGTTATGGGGCCAAACCTACTCAAGATTGTCAAAGAATCATTTTTCCCATTTTTAAACCTCTCTATTGAAATGAATATTCACTTTCATAAATTTTTGCGCTTGTATTAATTATTGCCTAACATCCACTGTCCTTGAATTTATTCTGCTAATAGTTTTTCAATTTCTCAAATTTGATACTGATTATATTAATTTTATGGCTCACATCTTTTAAAATATAAACACTTAAGGCCATAAAATTACCTCAAAATTATATTCTACTTAAATAACACAAATTTTATAAATGGTGCCTTTATTGTTGCTGAATACTAAGTACTATTTTTAGCTGTTTCATTGCTTAAATATAATATTGTTGAGAATGCGGTCTTTTTAATCTTTCTTGCAAATCTATTGAAAGATTATCTGTGTATTAGCACATAGGCAATTTTCATAAAGGTGTATTTTTTATTTTTTGGATTCAGGGTTCTACATAAATTCATAAAATAAAGCTTAGTTGTGGTTTTTGAACTTCCTATGTGTTTGTTAACATTTCTGTTTACTTGATTTAGCATTCATTGAAAGAATATTTTAGGGGCAGTATGTGGTATAGCAGTTAAGTTCATTGGATCCCACAAGGTTAAATGTGCAGTTTGAGTCCCAGACACAGTCTTGAAAATCATGAAGAACACATGTGCATGTGCCCAGAATCCAGAGAGGAGAAAGGAGGACAGGGGACTGTGACATGGCCATCCCACGTGAAGGGCGATTTCTTACTTTTCCCATCTCTCTGTCTCTCTAACGAGCACAGGTTCTCTATAATAATAATAAAAAGAATTCCCACTCCCACTATTACAGGAAATTTGTCTATTTTTCAATAATATTAGTCATTTTTTATATAAATAGAGTCATATTATCTGATGAATAAGAGCTTAAAATTATAATATCTTCTTGGTAAAATGTACTTTATCTATACATAGTAGCCCTCTTTATTTTTCAAAACACTTATTCCTTAGTCCTTTTAACTAATTCAGACCTTGGCCTCTTGACTAAGATGGCTGGATCCCACATGGCTGACTATATTGCAATATATACTACTCTTAAGAGGTATTTTTATTGGGATCAGCAGTTAGCATAATGGCTATGTCGCTGGACTCCCATGTGGTTGACCGTGGTTCGAGTCCCGGACCTGGTGGTTAAAAACTCACGCCGGGCGCATGTGTGTGCGTGCCCAAGATCCCGAGAAGAGAATGGAGAAGAATGGAGGAGAAGGGATTGTGACGTGGCCATCCCTGCTGGTGGGTGATTTCTCGCTTTCTGTCTCTGTGTCTTTCTTTCTCTTTCTGGTGAGCACATGTGCCCTATGGCAAAAAACCTCTAAAAATAAAAAAAAGAGGTATTTTTATTGTTTGACCTTACATCCAAGAATTCATGTATTTTGTGTATGCCCAAAATCTCAAATGAAGGGAGAGATTGAGGAGAAGGGATGGCAGTGTGACCATCCCCAAGAGGAATATTTCTCCCTTTCTTCTTGTCTCTCTGTCTCTGTCTAGCAAGCATGCATGCTTTCTGGCCAATGTTTTAAAAAGAGGTATTTTACCTGATACTAATAAAGCTATACCATTTTTTTTGGTTAATATTTTTACTGGTATACATTATCTAATTACTTTGTGTTCTCTGTAAAAGGTTCATGGTTGCAACTTTTAAACTATCTGTGTTTTAATTGACAAGTTTAGTCCATTTGTGCTATTGTGATAAAGGAATATTAGCATTTATTTCTAAGATATTATTTTATGCTTTCTAGTCACATTTTCTGTGTTGTTTTTTTTTTTTTTCAGTATGTTTGTTTGTTTAGGTTTTTGGCATAGGATGTATACACTCACCAGAGAGCAACAAGGGAAAGTGAGAAATCACCCCCTGAGGGGGATGGCCATGCTGCAATCCCTTCTCTTCCATTCTCCCCTTGGGATTTTGGGCAAGCAGGCACAAGTACGTGGTGTGAATTTCAACTCACCGAGTCCAGGACATGAACTGCGGTTGGTCATGTGGGAATCTTGTGCCTTAACCACCACAATAAATGGTGGCCCCTTTCTCTGCTTCCTTTACTCTCTTTTTAAACTTTTCTTTTTTTGTTCAACTATTTTTTAGAGAGAGATTTTTTTCTGTAGGGTTTATGTGTTTGCCAGAGAGACAGAGAGACACAGTAAGTGAGAAATCACCCCCCAAGAGGGATGGCCACACCACAATCCCTTCTCCTCCAGTCTCCTCTCAGGATTTGGGGCATGCATGCACATGTGCCTGGCGTTGGTTTGAAGCTGCAGGTTCTCAGACATAAACAGCTATTGACCAGGTGCAAGTCCAGTGAGGAAACCATTACGCCATCTATTGGTCCTTTCAAGTATTTTGAAACTATAACTTATTTTCTTTTTAGCATTTACAAAATTACTCTTTATACTTATTTTCTTGGCAATATATATCATTTACTTGATAAAACCTAATTTAATCAATTGTTATTCTCTCTCAATCAATAGAAGAAGCTTAAAATACATTATTAACTCTGATAACCTCTTCCATTCTAGTTATTAGTGGTGGCCAACAATTTAAGTTCACCTTGTTTTTACACCCCTTATGTTAGTCATGCTCATTGTCCTTATTATTGTCATTTTATCACTTTTATCATCACCATAATTTTATAGTCTTTGTTAGTATCTCTTTATCTACCTATTTTATATAACATAGAATAAGGAATTGGCCTTCATAATTATGGAGACTGGCAAGCCTCAACATTATGTGATCAATAAGTTGGGGATCTAAAATAGCCAGTGGTGTAGCTCCAGGTTGAAGGCTAGAGGACTCAATACCTAAGAAGAACCAATGTTATAGTTTCAATCTGAAGATGGGAAAAAACATGCCTCAGTTCAAAGGCAGTTAGCCAGGAGGAATTCCCTCTTACTCCAGCCAGAATCAGCATTTTTATTCTATTCAGGTCTTCAGCCCATTGGATTAAACCCACTCAAATTAGGGAGGACAATCTGCTTTAGTCAGTCTAACCTATTTAAATGTTGATCTCATTCATAAATCTCCCCACAAAAACTCCCCAAATAATGTTTGATAAAGTGTCTGGGTTTCCTGTGGGGCCAGTTAAGTTGACACAAAATTATCTAATTGAGTATGATTATAATCCAATACAACCTGATTTACAAAAATAGGTGGTGGGCTAAATTCAGTCTATGGGCCAGGTTACTAACCCCTAGTTTAGATGGATAACAGTGACCAATATCTGCCTACCAATTTTTCTGGAATCTTAGTCTTTAATTTGGAGGTTCTTTTTCCTATTGTGGAAGCCTGTCATCTACCATTTATTTCAGCAGCTTATCTTTATTTACTGTATTCAGGCTTTTTTAAAAATTGTGTTTTGATGTGAATTTTTGTGAATCTTTTATTATTTCAAACATAGTTATATGTAGCTGATATTTTCAATAGCTGATTTACTTCAGGTTTGATATTTGGGGATTGGTGTTTATGCTGAAGCTTTAATTATGGAGGCCTCTTTCCTTTTCTATCTTACAATTTTCACTTGTTTGCTCATATTAAACTTAATTTTATCTGTCAGAATATTGTAAGACTTGGCCTGAAGATGCACTTTTCCAGATAGTATTTGTGACCACTTCTCTCAGCTGCCTTGGGGCATTATTACCCTGGTCTCTTTACATTCATCTATCTGTTTGGGGACTCTCAGACCTTGTATTTACTATAAATATGAACCTAGTACCCCATTAAGTATTAAAAATATAAGACTATATATATATATTTTTTTATCCCAGGGGAAAGCTGAGACTAATAAAGTTTCTTGTCATTTCCTTTGACAGGAAAATGGAGTTTTTGTGCAACTTTTTTATTAAAAATGAACGTGGTAATGCAAATATAAAACTATGTAGGGTTCTCAGTGCTGCCGCCCTGATACCACACTTCACGGGAGAAAAGATCTTGTCCCCTGTTTCTCTGTATCAGCTTTTTACTTTGCTTAGTTTTCTAGAGATTTTTTGCTATAGAGTGTGTGCAATTGCTAGAGAGACAGAAAGACAGGAAGTAAGAAATCAACCCCATGGAGGATAACTATGCCACAACCCCTTCTTCTCCATTCTCCTTTTGGGATTTTTGGAATGTGTGAACATGCACTCATGAGTTTCAAGCCTCTGGCTCTGGGACTCAAAGTGCAGTTGGCCATGTGGGAGTCCAGTGCCTTAACCACCATGCTACCTGCTGGTTTTATAGTCAAAATACTAATCATTATTATTGTGTTTTTTTTTTGGTGGGGGGAGAGGTTTTTGCTATAGGGCACGTGTGCTCGCCAGACAGACAGAGAGAGACAGAGAGGCAGAAAGCGAGAAATCACCCCCCAGGGGAGATGCCCACACAGCAATCCCTTCTCTTCCATTCTCCTCTCGGGATCTTGGGCACGCTCGCACATGCGCCCGGCATGAGTTTTTTTAAACCACAGGGTCCAGGACACGAACCGCGGTCGACTACATGGGAGTCCAGCGACACAGCCATTGTGCTAACTGCTAGTCCTATTATTATTGTTGTTATTAACATTTGCATTTTTTAGAGGTCTTCCTCAGAAATTATCTCACTGACAACTCATGTCTCAGATATATTAGTGACATAAGCTATATAAAATCTCTAAGAAACATTTAATAAATATCATTATTCCCCCAGACTACTTTACATTCATCAAATAAGAAAATAGTCATAGTTACTCTTTTTGTGATGAAATCAAGGCAGAGGTTAAATGTGTTAATAACTGCAGTTATATATATATATATTTTTGTACTGTTAGAACAATAAAAGTCTGTAATGAAATCTCCAAATATTAACTGAAGCCATCTTTAGGCTTGATTATGTATATTTATGTTTTTCTTCTGCTATGTGTTTATTGTAAGGAAAAAAATATGCTAAAAACCCTGGGAACTATAAGTATATGATACAAGTGAGTAAGATAAAAACACATCATGGGGCTAGCAGGTGGTGTGGAAGGTAAGGCGGCTGGAACCTTCATGGCCGACCACACAGTTCGAATCCTTGACCCAGAGGCTTAAAAGCATGCCAGACATATATGCACATGCCCAAAATCCCAAGAGGAGGATGGAGGAAAAGGGATTGGGTCATGGCCATTCCCTCAGGAGGCGATTTACTACTTTTCTTCTTTCTCTCTCTGGCAGTACATATGCTTAATAGAAAAAAAAAAAAAAAAAAGAAAGAAAGAACACCTATGTATGATAGGTATTGGTGGTAACTTATAAAAGCAATTCAGATTTTAAAACAAAAAAATGCTCCTTCAGGCCCAGCAGTTAACGTAATGGCTATGTTGCTGGACTCCCATGTAGTCGACCGCAGTTCACGTCCTGGACCCGGTGGCTTAAAACTCACGCCGGGCATGTGTGCGTGCATGCCCAAGATCCTGAGAGGAGAATGGAGGAGAAGGGATTGCAGTGTGGTCATCCCCCCTGGGGGGTGATTTCTCGCTTTCTGTCTCTCTGTCTCTCTCTGTCTTTCTGGTGAGCACACGCGCCCTATAGCAAAGACCTCTCAAAAAAAAAAATGCTTTAAATGACCAGAATATAATATTACAAAATTCTACAAATATTGATGAAAAAACTAATCGATACTTGTGATTTTTTTTTCTTTTTTAGGGAGAGATTTTTGTTGTAGGGAACATGTGCTTACCAGAGAGACAGAGAAAGATAAAGAGACAGAAAGAGAGAAACCACCCTTGAGGGGGATGGCCATACCGCAATCCCTTCTCCATTCTCCTGTCGGGATCTTGGGCATGCACGCACATGCACCCAGTGTGAGTTTTAAGCCATTGGGTCAAGTACTGAAACCGTGGTCAACTATGTGGGAGTCCAGTGATGTAACCTTTATGCCATCTGTTGGACCCATGAGACTTGTGAAAATTTTTAGGGGAAACAAAAGTATTTTTTTCTTTTTTCATTCAAGTTTTAAAGCAGTAAGAACAAAGAAAGAGGTTCATTGACTAAGGAAGATGGTAAATGTTAACAGATGAGAGACAACTTCGGACTATTAAAATATTATGTTATTTCAATATCTTCCAGCGAGTAAAATGTCCTTCCAACTGGAAAATCTAGAACAAACATTACAGAAAATATTACAGATATTCCATTTAAAGCCCAATAAAATTCTGGTGTATTTAAATAAGTCTACATGTATTTTAGAAGCTCTACTTAAAAATATGCAGAAATCAGTGCCAATGTAAATAACAAATGAGGGGAACCAGCAGTTAGCGTAATGGCTATGTCGCTGGACTCCCACGTAGTCGACCACGGTTCACGTCCCGGAC
>NW_006204341.1:331466-357882 GCF_000334495.1 Tupaia belangeri chinensis
GGTGAGCGCACGCGCCCTACAGTGAAAATCTCTCCAAAAAAAAAAATAATAAAATAAAATAAAAATAACAAATGAGAATTCACATAAAACAAAAAAAAAGGAGTTTGAATATTAGAAATGAAGACATATGTCCTAATTTTCAAAAGCAAGAGGGGGGGGAAGCAGTTTTCAGAAACTGTGGGCCAGAAATGCTATTTTGGCTTCTAACAACAAATTTCAAAATAAATAGTTCACAAGATATTTCATCATCAGAACGCACTAATCTGGGTTCACTGAGCATAATAAAACATGCTAAACTTGTTTGCTTTGTAGATAGTGTGGCTATGTTGCTATGTTGCAGAACAGGATAATGCTTAGATATTATATAAAGAATTGTACAACATTTTAGATAATAATCCTATAGTCTTATGCTGAAATATGATTCAGATAGCTATAAAGTCAGGTAGCTTGAGAGTTGGTTGAACAGACTTGCCATAATGGAATCAATTAATTAATCAATGTCACCCTAAAGTGAAGTCTCTTGTACAATGCCATAGGTTAGTGAGGACAAAGATTACATGCTTGCTAATTTGGAAGATGATCCAAAGCTGTGAATGTTAACTACACAGTACATGTCAGAATAATGCTTCCAAATCATATGAACAGGTTTTATCAATAGAATAAATCCAATTAGGTAAAAATTCAAGTAATATTTTTAAATCAAAAAGCAGGATTTTGTAAGTACAACATTAAGAAGATCTGGTTTGGCAGCCATTTATGCCAAAACAAAATGAAAATCTAGATCAAATAATTGGTCATGATTTCCTTATCATTCAGTTGTGAGCTTATGGAAGTGGTTAAGGTTGGCTAAATAGCTTAATTCTCTTTTCCTTCCATGCCCATTGCAGGACTGTATATCCCTAGTTTCTTTGAATTTAGGTGGAGACAACTCATTTGCTTTGGAAACATTAAAAGCTAGTGCACAAATTATCATTCTTTTTTTCTCTATTTTTCTGACAATGGAAGAAGAGATGGTAGTGAGATTCTATTACCCTGAATATCTGAATGACTGAGGAGCAAAGGATTCCATTATGACCCGTATTCATCATTTGGAGAAAGTAAGAAGTAAACCTTTGTTGTGTTAAGCCATTGAGATTTTGGAATTCTTTGTTAATACAGCATAGCAGTCTCTATTGAATGATATACTGTCCTCATTCCAACTATCAAAAACACCAAACCTAATTTTAATCTTCTTTAAAAGAAATTTTGAATAGATTTAATGTGATAAAATAATCCTAATCTACAGCATTAAACCATATCTGACACATTGATTTAATTCTGATTATTACAAGTAAATATGAACTTAAAGTAGAGTGAGTCCAGAAGAAAGCAACCAGGATGGTAATAATATAGAAACTATACAGATAATACATTTCTGAAAGAAGTAGAAAGACATATTACCTTAAAGTGCTTTGACAAACTAGAAAAGGTTAAAGAAAAAAGATAAGATGGATTTTATATAGGTCCAGAGAGTACAAGTAGGACATTGCTGAGTTTAAGAAACCTGTTAATGATTTATCCATGTCAATAACTGTTCAACCGAGTACAGAACATCCTCAGATACTAGTCACTTGCAAAGTTTTCCATCCTCATTTTCCACGATACCCTCGTGTACTTGCATTGCTTCATAGAACTAAACTTATAAGAGCTCCCAAATGTTTCATAGTTTGAATGATCTTTGACCTGGAATACCTTAACCTTTTCCCCATTAAGAGTCAGTTCAAGCTGTGTTTCTTTTGAAACTTACTGCTTGACTTGCTTGTTCCACTCTCTTCCTTATTTCCTGCCCAGATGGAATTAAGATACTTCAGCTTTCTGTTCCTATACTACCTGTGCGTATGCAAAAGCTACAGGGAGTTGGATTTTTGTATAATAAAGACACTTTAAAATAATGAGGTTTCTAATAAATACTTATAAAGTAGTAATTTATTATCACTGGAAATATTCAAGAAGACGCATTCTTCTTAATGAGAGTTTAAATTAGATGACATCCATGATTCCTACAAGCTCTAAGGACTATGCAGACATGAGGTTTAATATGCTGTGTCCAGTGTAAAGATTCCATGGTGAAATGTCTTCACTATAAGGAAATAATAGCAATAATAACGTTAAATCAGTAGTGTTTAATGAAGAGATCTTGTA
Organism: Tupaia belangeri chinensis; assembly: GCF_000334495.1. NCBI lineage: Eukaryota > Metazoa > Chordata > Mammalia > Scandentia > Tupaiidae > Tupaia > Tupaia belangeri. The sequence continues at coordinate 333,648 of NW_006204341.1, forward strand.
ATTACCTGATCAATATTGAGATTCCTGAGTCTGTATGATTTTCTGAGTTTTTTTTCCCCCCCCTGTGGATATCTTTTATTTAAGATTGGAAATACCCTTTGGTGGAAAATTGGTCTTAAACCAAAGTCTGCTTTTTAAAATAACAGTAAAATAAAGGTAACATCTTTTTTCTCCTCTATAAATACTTAAATCTTTACATTTTTTTTTTGGACTTTAACTTATTTAACCCTAATACAAATGCCATGTGCTCTCAAGAACAGGATTTGAATCAGGACTATGACATTTATCCAAACGCATTTAGCTAGTCACAAGAATAATTGGATAAGGAAAAGGTTAGCCTCTCAAACAGGTTCCTAAGTCCATTGTAAAAAAGAATGCATCATAAATGGAGGGGCATGATCTTAGGAGTATTAAATGTTAAAATTTCAGTTTATACCATGTTTGTTTTTACATCTAATGCAAATGCAGTAAATTAAACAATAAAATAATATTTTTTTAGCATTCTGTGACTTTTTTAAATTTAATTTATTTCTTTTTCTATATACATTCAATCGCATTGTTTAACTTACAATATGAGCATTTCAATATGTGAACATTTCTTAATTATGGCACTTTAAAAATATTATTTTATTCACAAGAGATGGGTGTGAATAAAATAATATTTTTAAAGTGCCATAATTATCCTAGAATTTATTTGAATAATAAAAAGGCAAGAATAGGGGCCAGTAGAAGGCATGATGGTTAAGGTGCCAGATTCTCACACGACAGACCACAGTTCGAATCTTGGACCTAGAGCCCTGAAAATCATGCTGGGTGCATGTGTGAGTGTCCAGAATCCTAGGTAGAGAAAAAAGGAGAAAGAATTGCAATGTGGTTACCCCCCCTGAGGGGGTGACTTCCCACTTTCCCTCTCTCTGTCTCTGTCTTCCAGTGTATATGCACATCCTACGACAGAACCTAAAAAGGGGGGGGGAGGCAAGAATACCCAAAACTATAGTGAAAGAAAAAAAGAATATGAAGAAAGTCATCCACATCCACCATTTAATTTACTTAAGACATCAGTAATTAAAATCATATACTAGTGTAAGGGTAACCAGATAAATTAAACAAAATAGATAACACAAAACAAATCCTAGAATTTATGAGCAGTATATGGTATAAGTGTAATAATAAACTATTGGAAAATGAAAAGCTTAATTCTAAACTATCCTACTATACAATTGATTATCTTTTGGAAAATAAAGTAAAGCTCTCATTTTGTTACTCTACAAAATAAGGCCCCCATTCATGCCCTGGTTTATCTTTAGATAATATAAATATTTCATCTTTTACAAAATAAGTTCCAGGAGAATAAAAGAGATAATTATAACATAGTCAAATAAAAAAAAACAGAAATATTAAAACATAATTATATATATAATAGCTATCATTTACTCAGTGCTTACTATGGTCAAATATTATGTCTTACATATGTTATGTCATTTAATTATTACCATGTCACTGTGAAATAGGAATTATTGCTAATGCTCTTATTTTATAAATAAGGAAAGTGAGGCCCAGAGAGGCAGGACCTTTCTGGAGGTAATAGCTATTCAGTGTCCAAAATTCGAATTCAGATAAGTCTGACTCCGGGTCCCAGTGTATTGTGTTAGAAGTATGTGATTGGAGGAGATCATTGTAAAGCCAGATGCAAATGAAGGACAAGATAAATCTTACTATATAAAAATGTGTTTTAAAGATTTAAAGAATAGAAGGCCAACTTGGTGAAATGCAGTAACCCACAGCTCAAGTGATGCTAGATTCATATAGAAGATCATAGGTTTGGTTTTTGGTTGACTTGTAAGTATCAAATATTCATAGCTAAGATATTGGCAGGCTGAGAAGACTGAAGGTAGGATCATGGCATGAAATTCTGTTGAAAGTACCTGTTTCTCTCTCCCTCTCTCTCATAAAAGAAATAAACTTGAAAGAAGGTATATAGATTCTTTTGGTGGAAATAAACAACACAGTATCACTTGGATGGATGAAAGACACAACTCCTTATTACTTTTTTATAGCTCCAAATGAGAAAAGGCTGTCAGTCAGAACCACACTGAGAGTTGCACTTTTGCACAGGATAAAAACAAACTCAAGCTATAAAAAATGCTTATGTATAGTAAGTGAGGTGGGATTAAGACTCACAGGTTCCCTGTGAATTGATTAGATAGGCTCTAAAGTATAGGGACTCTCCCTGGTTGTCTGAAACCTCATCCCAGGGCATTTAGGGTGGGTGCATAGTGACCCTGAGAAGTATGAAAGCCTGATAAAGAAAGTATTAGGTTGTGAGGAAAGTCATGGTGTTTTTCTGTTTTGTTTTGTTTTGTTTTGTTTTTTATGAAAAGTGCTTCATGACTTTCCTAATGACCCAATATCTGCAGCATGGGCTTAATCAGCTCCTCAAGAAGGGAAATGAGGAGCCAGTAGATGGTGTAGCAGTTACATAACCAGACTCCTACCTGGCAGACTGTGGTTTGGGTTCTGGACCCAGTGGCTTGAAAAATCATGCTGGGTGCATGTGTGTGTGTGTGTGTGTGTGTGTGTGTGTGTGTGTGTGTTGTGTGTGTGTGTGCCCAAGATACCAGGAGGAGAATGGAGGAATTGTGGTGTAATCATCCCTCTTTTGGGGGTGATTTTTGACTTTTCCTCTCACTGTCTCTGTCTCTCTCTCTCTTCCCCCGGCAAACACATGTGCCCTAAGGCAAAAACCTCTAAAAAGAAGAAGAACAAAAGAAGAAGAAGAAAAAGAAGGAAAGAGAAATGATAGGCCTTTTCCTCAAACTGGGTCAAAATGGCATTTCAAAAAACAAACAAAAAAAGCTGTATAACAACATGTATAAGACCTGTAGAGCAACACTTTTGTAAATAAAAACAAAGGCAAAAATTTTCTTTCATTGTGTAGGCTGTCTCTTTATTTATTTGATTGTTTCCTTTGCTGTGAAAAGGTTTATTCGCTTCATATAATCCCACTTGTCTATTTTTGGTGCTTTTGTCCATACTTTACAGGTATTATTTAAAAAGTCTTTGCCTAAACTAATACCGTGAAGTATTTCTCCTACATTTTCCTGAAGTAATTTTATGGTTTGGGTTTCATGATTAAGTCTTTATTCCATTTTGTATTAATTTTTATATATGGTGAAAAATAAAATACTAATTTCATTGTTTTGTAGATTGATAACAAATTTTTCCAGCCCCATTCAATGAAAAACTATCTTTACCCAAAAAGCTTTTCCTCTAAATGTTTACCTGTTCAGAATTATGTAACTATTGGTTAGTACTATGTTAATAAATGTAACTTCCATTCCTAATTTATTGAGAGTATTAATCATGATGGTATATTGAATTTTGTCAAATGTTTTCTCTGCATCAATTGATATAATTATGTAATTTTATCTTGTTTATGTTAATGTGATATATCACATTTACTGATTTGCAAATGTTGAACCATCCTTGAATCCCTGATATGAATCCTACTTAGTGACTGTGTATAATCTTTCTGATGCACAAAATCAAATAATTCAGTTTAAAAATGGGCTATCTATCTGAACAGACGATTGTTAAATTAAGACATATGAATGACCAAAAAGCATATAAAAAATGTTCAACATCATAAATCATAAGCTACAATGAAATATCACCTCATTATAGTTAAAATGGCTATTATCAAAAAAAAAACAAAAACAAACACAAAGAACAAGTGTTGGTAAAGCAGTGAAGGGGAACTCTCTTCTATTGTTAGTGGGCATGTAAACTAATACATTCACTGTGGATAACAGTTTGGATTTCTCAAAAAACTAAAAATAGAATTATTTTTCAATCTAGTAACCCCACTATTGTCCAAAGGATAGAAATTAAATCAGTTAAAAAGATATCTGCACATCAATTTTATCCCAGCATTACCACAATAGTTAGGATACAGAATCTACTTAAATGCCCCCAAATTGATGAATTAATAAAGAAAACAGAGCATAGATACTCAATAGAATATGACCCAATTATTTAAAAAAATGAATTTCTGCAGCCTGAGATAAAATAGATGAACTTCAAATGTATAATGAATAGTGAAATAAGTCAGGCTATGAAAGTAAAATACTATATGTCCTCACTTGACAAAAACTGAAAATCTTTGGGACCATTAGATGGCATAATGTTTACATTACTGGACTCCCATGTAGTTGACTGCAGTTTGAATCTCAGACCTGGCAGCTTAAACTCATGCCGGGCATGTGTGCATGATTGCCCACCCAAAATTCCAAGAGGAGAATGGAGGAGAACGATTGCGGTTTGGCCATATCTCCTGGGGGGTGTGTGTGTGTGTGATTTCTTACTTCCTCTCTCTGTCTCTCTGGTGAGTGCATGTGTCCTATAGCAAAAATCTCTCTTAAAAAAAATGAAAATCCTTACTTATTACCAGAGGCTAAAAGACTTCCAGAGCATGAAAATAGAGTATAATGATAGATATTAGAAGTTAAATATGGGAGAGGGGCAGGGAGGATTGGGAGATATTGGTAAAAGACACAAAACTGTATGTAAACAAGTGGAATCGGTTATAAAACAATGCATCACAGTAGAGAATGTTGGTGACAATTTAATATATATATTTTAAACACCCTGTACAGTGAAGCTGGAAGGTAACATGATGTAATAAATGCTGGAGATGGTGAATATAGTGTTTTTGTTTTGTTTTGTTTTGCTATAGTGCATGTGTGCTTGCCAGAAAGACAGAGAGAGACAGAAAGACAGAAAGTGAGAAATCACTCACAGGGGGGATGGCCACGCCTCAATCCTTTCTTCTCCATTCTCCTCTCAGGATCTTGGGCATGCATGCACACGTGCCCAGTGTGCGTTTAAGCCACTGGGTCTGGGACTTGAACCACAGTCAACTACATGGGAGTTCAGTGACATAGCCATTATGCCAACTGTTGGTCCCGAGATAGTGAATATGTTTATATTCTCAATTTGATTATTACACACCATATACGTGCTTTGAAAAAGACACACTATATCCTAATGTACAACAATTATATGTAAATTAGAAAGTAAAAATATTTAAACCATGTAAATAGAATTTGTCAGACTACTTTGTCTAAAAGTTATTTAACTTGTAGAAGTATCATTTCAAATGGAATATTGAAACTTTTATGTATGCTATAAAGCAGTGGATTTAGCAGTTTGTTAACAGTAATAAGGATAAGAGTTTGTTTCTTCTGGCTTAAAAGAAAAAAAAAGTATACATCAATTGCCACAATGGTTAAGTTGCTGGACTCTCATGTAAGTCATCTGCGATTCGAGTCAAGGACCTGGTGGCTTAAACTCACACTGGGTGCATGCGTGCCCAAGATCCCGAGAGGAGAATGGAGGAGAAGGGATTGCAGCGTGGTCATCCCCCAGGGAGGTGATTTCTAGCTTTCTGTCTCTCTATCTCTCTGTGTTTTTCTGGTGAGCGCATGCGCCCTATAGCAAAAGTGTCTCAAACAAAACAAAACAAAACAAACAAAAAACATACAAATGAAAACAAAGGGCAAAGTCTAAAAATTATAGCTTTTAAAAAAAGGATTAATAGAATAATAAAATAGCTTTGAACACAGATTTGGAAAAAAAAATATGATACCTCCAAAAGGCCAGGTTTGCTACATCAGTAATTCCATAAGTCAAGGGAAAGGGTAGGAACTTGTAAAAATTTCTCAAGCCTGGGACTTTTCGAATTACACACATTTCCTCCCTGTCTAGATTCCCTGATATGTGTTCTATGTTCCTACTTCTTATGGTTCTCTCCCCTGCCTAATCAACTTCCTTGAGAATTGCTACAGGAAGTGAAACTATTATAAGAGAATATCTTGTGCATTTGAAGAGTTTAAATGCAAAAATACTGAGAACTACTGAATAATAACTAGCTGTCTTTACAAAACATTTTGTATAGTAAGCCTGATGGAAGTTAGTGTGACAGAGAAACAAGGTATAATTGATAACACACTGAGCTAGTGTGTTTTAGCACCCGTCATCTTCACCATACTCTTATAACTCATTAACAACTTCATGTAAGAGCAAAGAACACCATTGAGACTCTATCTCTGCTTCTACCTCTTTTCTTTATGTACCAGGAAGTGTCAGCCTATGGGGCAGTCCCTGCCAAAAATCTATTGACATGTTGCCCTGAGTCATCATGCTAGGAGAAGATTCAGAAGCATGTGAACCTTTAGAAAACATGGCATTTATCTCTTTTTTTTCCCCCTGTAGACTTTTCACATCATAGACTGAATCTTATTTGCCATGATGGACGTGCTTGTAGAGGAGATTCATTTATTTGGGGAAACACACAAAAGAACAGTTTACTTGAACTATTTGAAATATTTTGGAGCATTCATATGCAGAAAATGTCTAACATTTACATGGGACATTGGTCATTGTCCCCATTTCTAAAATGAAGTCAGGGTAGGATCAAGGAATACAGAGGAATTCAGATAACTCAGACCATTGTGGTATAAATATGTAGTACTAAGCAAGTGTGATAACAAGTCTGGACAGAAACAGCAGTGCACACAGAAAGATGGTGGTGTCCAGTAGAAGTGATTCCTCTCTGGACACAAGAAAAAAACAGAACTGTATATGACTAGGGACTGCAAAAGGCAGAGCATAAATAAGGAAAGACAACCAGTGATAAGACTTATTCATGAGCAAATATTAAATGTCCTTGAGAACTTTCAGAAAAACTTGAGTATTAGGAATTTAACAGGAGGTCTGGGAATTCTACATTAGCAAGTCCATAGAAAAAGCCAACAAAATATAGGTCAGGAAAAAGTATACAGATAATCCATTCCTTGGCAGTCGGAATTTAGCTGAAAATCCTGTACTGCTTTCAATTTTGAACTTAATTATTAAGGTTTCCAATGTTAGGATGAGCTGGAAAGTCAAGCAAAATTCTGACAGAAGACTGATTCTATCAGTATACACACACACAAATCACTACTTAGTCCACAAGGAATGTTTTCTCTGCCATGACAAAGTCTTACATCTGATGGAAAATCTCAGAGATCGTTAATCTCATAATTATGCCCTAGTACCTGTAGCATAGTCCCCTGGTGGTGAAAATAGATTTCTAAGCAAATCAAGTTTGATTTGAGTAGAATTATGGGATTTTTAGAGAAGTATTATCCCTATTGATAATTGTGTTTTTCATATAGGAAAACAATCATGGGTCAATGAATCAGTAACTCTTTCATGCTTTAAAGATGCATATTTCTGTTTGATGGATTGGCCAATACAAAATTCTATGTTTTTAATGGTTAGTAATTTCAGATTGATTATGCTCCTTTCAAAGACCGATCTGTTAAGGAGTTTCATAAAAAAAACGACATAAAAACTTTCAATACCACCATTCTGTTGTTTGTTCTTAAGTTGAAGCTTTAAAGTAATTAAATAGTACTCGATGAATTCAAAATCTCTTTCAGTAGTTGCAGAGAAGGTTTCCTTTCTCGCATCTTGCAAGACTTTTAACATTGTCTTTATATATACCAATGCTAACCTAAGGAATACATTGCTTACACAAACACACACACAGACACACACACACACACACACACACATACGGTCATTCCAACATGTATATAAAGATGCAATTTTGTTCAACTGTGGCTACCTTTTTGCCCCCTTGGAATTTCTATTCTCAAATACTACTAGAAAATTAAACAAAGAGAGAGTTGATTAAAGATATGTATTTGAATAAGTAACAAGGTTTATGCTTAAGCTTTGGTAAGAAGAATTATGGAAATATTGAAAAGAACACCAAGCAGAGCTCTCACATCCCTCTATGCCAATCTCCACTCAGTGCTTAATCCTGGCATCATTTTTTTTTAAAGATATTTATGCCATAGAGCACATGCTCACTGGAGAGAGGAGGAGGTGGAAGAAAGTGAGAAAGAAACCGCTGGGGGGATGACTATGTTTCAATCCCTTCTCTTTCAGTCTCTTCTCAGGATTTGGGATGTGCACATGCACCCAGCATGTTTTTTCAGGCTGCTAGGTCCGGGACTAGAACCCTGGAGTCAACCATGTGAGATCCAGCACCTTAACCACCATGCCACCTATTGGCCCAAACCTGGCATCATGATATCATCTGCTACAGCCATTGCTTCTTAAAGCCAATGGCAGGGGACCAGCAGTTGGCATAATGGCTATGTCGCTGGACTGCCATGTAGTTGACCATGGTTCAGGTCGCAGACCCGATGGCTTAAGCTCACAGCGGGCGCGTGTGCATGCATGCCCAAGATTCAGAGAGGAGAATGGAGAAGAAGGGATTGAGGCATGGCCATCCCCCCTGGGGGGTGATTTCTTGCTTTCTGTCTCTCTGTCTCTGTCTGTCTTTCTGGTGAGCGCATGTGTTCTATAGCAAAAACCTAACCAAAAAATAAAAAAATTAAAATATCAAACCAAACCGAAACAAACAAAACCCAATGGTCTAAAAGAGAGCATGAAGGATTACTTAGCTGGACAAATTTAGGTCTAGGTTTTCTCAGCCTTATTGATAGGAGAAATTGCTTGTTTAAAGTTACGACAGCAATCGAGTGGGATTTTTTGTTTGTTTCCTGGTCCGGGTATGTGTTTTGATTTGATTTTTCTTTATTTTTTACTTTGGTAACTCATTTCAACAATAGTCAGTGTTTATATCCTGTCAGGCAGATTAGAAACTCATTGTGAGGATACTCAAGCAGGGACAATGGTCCAAGAAAATGTCCAGACTAGTGCTGTATCAGAGGAAGAACAATGGCTCTGACTGGGCCAGGAACCAGGTTCTGAGTTTGCTTTGCCACACGTCTCCTTGTGCCGCTGTTTTCTCATCTGCAAAATAGAAATATAATAGTGGATCAATCTCTATAATATTATAAGGATTAACTGAGATGAAGAGTGTTTTGACACCTATTAAAAGTGTTTCTATTTGAAGAGAAAGAGAAAAAAATGGAATAGAAGAGCTAAGGGTCTTGATATTTCCTTTAACATTTTTCAGTTTAACAAAGAATAAGAGGACCAAGTAAAAGCCCATTTATATGTAATAGATAAAATTATGAAATTGGGTAGTTACAAGTACACACACACACACACACACACACACAATGAATTTTATACACACACACCAGAGACTGCATGGGTGTGGGGACTACATATGAGTAGGGAAGGAAAGTGGAAAATGTAATATAGAGAATAAAGGACACCATCCTTAGAGCTGTTTTTATTGTTTGACCTTACTTCCAAGAATTCATATATTTTGTGAGTTATGGATTCTGATTACTTGTTCTTTTTAAAATACCTGTAGTGAGTGAGCTATTTTCAGAAACCTTTAGTTTTTCTGTTGAATTTTTAAAGGCCCATCTTTTTAAAAAAGTTACACACATATAATCAACACAATCATCCCCAGACACAAGAAAACCTTCTTCATAATGCTTCACATTTTCTTTGATATTTTATTCTTTTGATATGTCCAATGTAGTCCTCATTGACATTGTTTAAACAATATACCTGTTTTAAAGTATATACACACAGTTCAGTTCAAAATTTCACATAATAGCATAACAGATGGTGATATTGTAGACTAGAGACATAAAGACATTTTTCTTTAAGGATTTTTGTCATAGGGTGAGTGTGCTCACTAAAGAGAGAAAGAGAGAAATGAAAATGAGAAACCTGCCAGCAGGGATGGCAATGCCATAGTCCCTTCCCCATTCTCCTCTAGGGATTTTGAACACACACACACACACACACACACACACACACACACATACACACATACCTGGTGTGATCCTCAGATCAGATTCTCAAGCCACCAGGTCTAGAACTCAAACACTGGAGTAGACCATGTGGGATCCAGTGCCTTAACAACCATGCTGTTGACCCAAGATTAAAAATTTTTTATCCTATTCCCATGACGTGTGAACTGTGTGACCTTTAGCAAGTTACTTAAGCTCTCTGAACCTCATTTTTGGTGGTAAACCTGCTTGTTTCACACTGCTTAAGAGAATCTTAAAACATAATCATGTTAACTGTCAACTGCAGGGTTTGGAATCTAGAAAGTAAATGATGAAATTCACTACTGGAATAATAACTGTACATTGGATTAAACAATGAGTTGTTTCAGTTACTGAGCATGTATCCTTGACAAAGAGCTATACTTCCATTTTTAAAATCCATAATGCCAATTGTTTATATTCCTCAATGTGTGTCTTTTTGTAGGTTTTATAATGATGAGCTTTTCACTCTTACAGTTCAATAAAGCCAAAAATTATTGAATATGTACTAAGTGCTAGTCACTGCATTAAGTACTAGGGAACTGATAAATAAAGCAAAGTTCTTGCACTCAAGGAACCCTTTAGGATTCAGAAGTGAAGGCACTTATTTTATCTATCTTTGTACTGAGGAAAAAGGAAAAATATTGATGATTATCACTCGAATTATGTGTTTACATTTTGATAAATGGCATCTAAGCTTGTTTTTTATTTGTTAAAGTGTAGAAAAATGAAAAATATCTACTCTTTTTGCTTTCATTAATCTACTTTGTGTTGCAGACAATGAACATCAGAGAAACAAGGCACCCACCAACATTATATTATAAATTCTCTCAGTATTTCTTCTGTGTTTTTATTGCTTTTTTACGTGTCTTGACATTTTCATGTGAGTAAAATATAGTCCCACAGTCAAGTTGTTCTCAGTCAGGTCTACAAAGGGAAAAGTCATTCAATAAACATAAAAAAAAGTAAAGGAAATGCTAGAAGCCAATCCACTGCTGATACAGATTTGACTGTTCTTTTTTTTCACTTTGATTAAAACTGCATGGAATAGTGCTTTTGAGGAATATTATTTTGCTGTTGTTACTGTCAAAAAATATATGAAGTTAGACCAGTTATAGTAACCACAGGCACTGTCTTGAGTGACTAGAAAGTCCTAAAAGGGATAAAAATGTTTGTTTAAGAATATAATAGTTGATCAGACCATAAAGGTGTTCTGTTAGATGGATGCTCTTAGTGAAGTAATCTAGATCCTCAGCACATGAGGTTATTGTAAGAACCTTTAGGGTATCATCTCAACCCCAGAGCCCTGGGTTATGAGTATGGAGGTGTTCCAGGTTCCTTTTGATACAGACTAGGGGGCAGGATCCTCAGAAACCTCCAGTCCTTAAAGAATCCCTGAGTGGTGTCAAGGCCGAGAATGTAGATTTTGCACGACCTTGGACAAATTACTTAACCTTTTTGTTCCTCAGATGTCCCATGTGCTTTATGGCAATCATGTCTGTTTCAAAGGATTATTGTGAGCTTTAAAAAATTAATATGTGAAACATGCCCAGCACATAGGGAAGTGTTGCTTGGTGTATCAGTAACCTCTCTTGGTGATCATTGCAATCACCGGAGTTCTGATCACCCTGTTTAAAAAATCAGTTTTATGGGAATCAGCAGTTAGCGTAATGGCTATGTCGCTGAACTCCCACGTAGTCGACCGTGGTTCGTGTCCCGGACCCGGTGGCTTAAGACTCACGCCGGGTGCGTGTGCGTGCGTGCCCAAGATCCCGAGAGGAGAAGGGAGGAGAAGGGATTGCGGCGTGACCATCCCCCCTGGGGGGTGATTTCTCGCTTTCTGTCTCTATGTCTCTCTCTGTCTGTCTGGCGAGCGCACGCGCCCTACAGTGAAAATATCTCCAAAAAAAAAAAATCAGTTTTATTTATTTTAAGAAATTTATTGGGGACCAGCAATTAGCCTAATGCTATGTCACTGGACTCCCATGTAGTTGACCATGGTTCAAGTCCTGGACCCAGTGGCTTAAACTCATGCCGGGCCCGTGTGCGTGCGTGCCCAAGATCCTGAGAGGAGAATGGAGGAGAAGGGATTGTGGCGTGGCCATCCCCCCTGGGGCTGATTTCTCGCTTTCTGTCTCTCTGTCTCTGTCTGTCTGGCGAGTCCACATGTCCTATAGAAAAAACAAACAAACAAACAAACAAAAAAACCAACAAAAAACCTCTCCCAAAAAGAAATTTATGGAGTACTCACCTCATGATCATCATTACACTAGTTGCTTAGAAAGAGAAAAATGTAAAGATCTAGGAGCTGCAGTCAGTATTCCTAGCATAAATATATTCTCTATTCAGATGTAGGCTAGTTTCTAAAGGTGAGGAGCAGTGAGATGTTCCATATTTCAGAAACTGTTCTAAAAGGTAGTCTAATCTTGCTTTTTAAACTATTATTCTTCTTATTATTAAACTTTAAGGAAGTTACATAGGAGCTGCAGTCAGTATTCCTAGCATAAATATATTCTCTATTCAGATGTAGGCTAGTTTCTAAAGGTGAGGAGCAGTGAGATGTTCCATATTTCAGAAACTGTTCTAAAAGGTAGTCTAATCTTGCTTTTTAAACTATTATTCTTCTTATTATTAAACTTTAAGGAAGTCACATTGTAGCATGGCTTTGTTCTCTCATATAGGTAGAATTTTTGGAAGATTTCCAGTCTATTTAGAAGTTCAGTGTCCTCACCAGTCACTTTTATTGAATATCTGTAGCTAGATATTACTTGCAAAAGTCTTCAAAGAGCTTTCTTTGTAGTTATACTTATATTCACTTGGATGACTTTCTATAACTCTTCTGACCCTATATAAATGTCTTCTTAGAAAAATGAAGTGTAAAAATGCAGTATAGGCAAGTTAAGTATTAGAAGTTTCTGTGTCACATATATGCCTTTCTGTTATTTTCTTTTTCTTAAATTTGGGATTTGTAGTGTTTTGTTTGTTTTGTTTTGTTTTGTTTTGTTTGCTTCATCTCCCGCTTTGGGGATCTTCCTCCTATGTCCTCACCTTACCAGTGACTCATCTCTAATTCCTGACAAGAATTTTATGTGTTCACATATTTTGACCATAATTAGCCTTTCGGAGCTATTTTGCATTTCTTTCATTCTTTCTTTCTTTCTTTCTTTCTTTCTTTCTTTCTTTCTTTCTTTTAATTTTAGTTTTGCAATTAAGTATGTGCGCTCACTGGAGAGAGACACAGAGGGAGAGAATGAAAGTGAGAAATCACCTTCTGGGGGGGATGGCCACACCTATAATCCCTTCTTCTTTCACTTCTCGGGATTTTGGGGAATGCAAGTACATACGTGTTTTTCAAGCTGGGTCCAGGACTCAAACAATGCCGTTGGCCCTGTGCGATCTAGTTGTCTTGAAATTCATGTCACCTGCTGGCCTATTTCACATTTCTGTGTTTAAAAAATATTTGTCTTCCATTGTAAGTATTCAGATTTTTCCTTTGATCTTTCAAGGCATATGCAAGAACCTTTGTTGTTTTTATCTCTGCTTCATGAGGTTATCAGAATGAATCAATCAAATGCTGTGACCTGTCCTTAAATTCTGGCTTAGAATAAGGATGATTTTTAGTTGGCATACAAATTAAAGCTTGTTGCAAAGATGAAGTGGGCCAATGGGATTCAATGAGAGCATACCCCAGTATATTCTCCTACTGCATAAGAAACGAGAAGTACTTGTCTCAATTGTGACAATGAAGGATATGACATTGTGAGACTGTGGAGAGAATATTTACCTCTTTGTCTTATATTCTTGAACAAAATTGTTTCATGGGGTACAAAAATAAAAAGAAATAAAAATGAAAATCTCTGCCTTTTTTCTATATTCAAACAGAAATATCTGACCTGAATAAATTAAAAACTCCTATCTAAAAGCAACTACTACTAATAAAATATTTTCTCAATTTCTCTGTGACTGTCAGTACTATTTTCACTGAACATTTGCTTCCAGAATATTTGAATTCTTTTTTATTGGAAATGGGGAAGCATGACATAGTTCCTTTCCCAGGGGAACCTTGCTCAGAACTCATTTGAGCTGTGACCTGCTTTAGCTGCCAGGAAGTGTTAGTATAGTTGTAGGATCTTTAAAATTGAGATCCAGAGTGAAGGACAATGCATCAGAATTAGACCGTTTTATAATACAGCAAATGAAAAATATGAGGAAGTATATTTTCTTTCATAGAAAAGTGTTTCACAACTTTCACCCTTTATCAGATCTTTTTAATAGGGAAAACTTATCTGTGAAATTACTTTTTTTCAGTAAAAATTGTTCTATGCAAATTTTGCATCTTGAATCCTAGCATTCTGACTGAAAGCAACCAGATTTTAAAGTCTGTGAACACCCCAAAACAAGAATAAAAATCCCTCAGAAGATATGGGGGTTGATATGAACTTCTTAGGTGAATAAAGTAGTGACTATAGAAATGGTTTGGGTACATTTGTAAATGAAAATTTAAAATATAGGGTCAATAACAGAGTTTGAAACAGTATTCTAACATTTAAAACACAAAGAGAATTAGTCTGTTGCCTGGTGGTTAAGGTAGCTGGATTCCACATGACCAACTGCGTGGTTCAAGTCCTAGACCTAGTGGCTTGAGAAACACTGGGCACTTGTGCGTGTGTTCCCAAAATACCAAAAGGAGGTAGAAATGGAGGAGAAGGGATTGTGATATTCCCCATGAAGGGTGCAATCTCACTTCAAATTAAAAAAAAAGAAAAACGGAGGTGGGGTAGGGAGAGGAATAAATGTTCTTTTTGGGTATTACATTTTTTCAATTATTAGATTTCTTTAAGTTCCATAGCAGTATAATGACTAAGAATGGCCTAAGCATAATATCATTAGAAGTGAATATGATCCAATAATGGTAAAAACAAAAATTTACATTTTGAGGACATTCAATTTATTTTAATTAATTAATTTATTGTTTGCATTGAATCACTGTGTATTATTATAGCATACCAAATGAATTTTCCCATCATCAATACACTGCACTAAGTGTAGTCTCGTTCTCTGGTTTTTTGTTGTTTCTTTTGTGGAAATCATAGTGCCCCTTGAATTCCTTATACTTTCTTATTTAGTAAACATTTTATTCCTCAGAGTTTTCTTAAATATCACTTCCTCCAGGAAGCCATCCATTGTACTCCAAATTAAGATTGTATGTTTCTCTGCAGTTTCTGTGGTACCTTTTACTTCTCTAGTATGGCACATATCACATTGTGTTTTAAATATTTATTTGCACATCTTCCTCCCTGATTAATTATAAGATCTCTCCACTATAAAAATAATGTCTACTATTTATTGAGTATGTACTATGAGCAAGACACTATTCTAAGCACTTTAGATACTTTACACTATTTACTTCTCATAACACCAGTAATTTATTGGTCTATTTTTAGCAGTGAGCATACTGAGACACCCACAAGTTGTATTTCCAATGCTATGCAATGGGTCACAGAAAGAGAATTTGAATCTTACTCCATTGTGTAGACTCTTAGCCATTACTTCATACTATCTCCTTAATGGCAAGGGTCATGTCTGCATGCTCCTCTCAAAGTCTTAGAGACTAGAATAGTGCCTAGCAGATAGAAGATGCACAATACATATTTGTGAGTACAATCAATTTATTCATGAAGAAAAGTATTAGTTGTTATGCAGATGCTGTGAAGCCGTTGCAAATTAACAGGACTATAACTGACTTTTGATTGAAACCCTCCTGAAATTAAAATTAATGTATCTAATTATTAGATTCTAACATCAGCCCTTGGTACCTGCCCCACTCATATCTACAAATGAACATCATGTCTTTACATAAAAATCTTTACTTTTGGGACCAGCAGTTGGTGTAATAGCTATGTCGCTGGACTCCCATGTAGTCGACCCTGGTTCAAGTCCTGGACCTGATGGCTTAAACTCATGCCAGGCGCATGTACGTGCTTGCCCAAGATCCTGAGAAGAGAATGGAGGAGAAGGGATTGTGGCGTGGTCATTCCCCTAGGGGGTGATTTCTTGTTTTCTGTCTCTCTTTCTGGTGAGCACATGCACCCTATAGGGAAAAAAAAAAACTCAAAAAAAATACTTTTTTGCTTCATGTGTTTACAATTTAATCAATGTATACAAGGTGTGGAGAAAAACAATGCACAAAATATGAATCTTTAGAGAGAGGAAATCTGGGTCAGAAGGCTCAGCATTAGTAAGAGATGGGCCCAAGAAGAACACACTGTAAATGTTTCAGCTTATGTTTGCTTTGACTTATGGCATTTAATCCATGTGAGATCTGTATATCAGAAACCACAACAGTCAATGACTATACAGTCTTTGCCCTAAATTTTCCTAACAATTTGCAATTTTACTTGACACAAGCCTATTTTTAGGCAGACCTGGTTAATGGGTATATCCACACATGCACACACATTAATTTGTTTAAAGTAAATATACTATGCTTATGAACATAATTCTTGGAGAATATCAAAAATCAAATATTGGGTTTGACATTTTTCATAGCTTTGAAAAAACTGGTTGTTTCATGGTGTAGGGTAAATTGGTTTCACATGAGTTATTGTCAGTTCCAGTATATGGTAGCATTATGAGGCATCTTAGATGGAACCTGATGGTGACCCAGAGAGATGAGATTATCTAATGGAATATGTCACTGGGTGACGCTCAGAGGGTGACACCCAGAGGAGAAATCAAAGAATCTCTTGAGTTTTCTTCATTCAAAAATTCCCTGGTGTATTTTAAACAAAGCCATCAGTATTTTTGATATGTCAATATAATTTAATTTATGATTATTAGCTATTGCCCAGCAATCATTAAGCAGTCTAACAATAAAAACAGTAGAAATTATCAGACAATGTGACTTACAAAAGCCCTGAAACTTTTGTGACCTTATTAATGCAAGTTATGGACAGCATGAATTTTCTCCAAGGAGATCTTTCAAACAGTAACCAATTACTCCTAAATCTCAAACTGAGATTGACATACATATTAAGAAAGGAATAGAGGGCCAGCAGTTAGCGTAATGGCTATGTCGCTGGACTCCCATGTAGACGACCGCGGTTTGCGTCCCAGACCCGGTGACTTAAAACTCACGCCAGGCACATGTGCGTGCGTGCCCAAGATCCTGAGAGGAGAACGGAAGAGAAGGGATTGCGGCGAGGCCATCCGCCCTGGGGGGTGATTTCTCACTTTCTGTCTCTCTGTCTCTGTCTGTCTGGCGAGCGCACATTAGTACAAAAACACACAAAAAAAAAAAAAAAAAAAAAAAAGAAAAGAAAAAAGACGGGTGAGGAAAAAAAAAAGAAAGGAATAGAAGTAATCACTCAAATTAGAAATTGCTTGTATAAATGTTCATGATTATGTTTTCTTGTTTTTCTGTCAGGTTTCTTACTCAAGGAAGTTGGCATTGTTTCAAACTGGATATCCTTAGACAATCAATACAGACAAGCCATAATATAGTAAATAATCACAAATTAGGACATGAAAATACATTTCACTCTGGCCACTGTTTACATAAACATACATATACATGCGTACATGTGCATGAATGAAATTATCAAGAGATATAACTTTGCACAATTGTCATTTTGTGAATTACAGATTAGCATATCCACTGAAACAACAACAAATATACATGAGGGTCAAGTAGCAGTGATTTACAAGTTGTTCCAAGGATATCCACAAACTACTTCATACCCTAATTTATTCTTTAGTTATATCTATAAATTTATCTCTATGCTTCAAAAAAAAGTCACTCAACTGACTAAATTAATAGTTTTGACCAATTCAATCCCTAGTGCCTTCCCTCACAATTTTTGTTTTCAGATTTTTGTCATAGGGCACATGAGCGAAAGAGAGAGATTGAGAGAGAGAGAGAGGAAAAGTGAGAATTCACTCCCTTAGGATAGCTAGACCACATTTTCTTCTCTTCCATCCTCCTCTCAGGATTTTGGGCATACACACACAAATACCTAGCATGTTTTACAAGCTTCCAGGTTGGGGACTCAAACCATAGAAATGGCCATGTGGGATACAGCACCTTAACCACCATGCCTCTTGCTGGCCCTACCCTCACAACTTTAAAAGATTTGGAGAATGAAATGATCAAGTACTTCTTGTCTATATAAACAAGGACTATGCAAGATACTGACTATGACTTTAGGTATTATGGGGAGGGGTTTGAAAAGTTCATGGAAAATGTGTGTTAGGAAGAAACTATGGATTTCAGTATTTTGCACCAAAATAAACTTGCACTTAATATCCATTTTCTATGAATCTTTTGTTATGCTCTAAATTGTTTTAAAAATAGTGAGGACTCTTGAGACGCACACATATGAGAAGTTGACTATCACTTGGTTCTGCTCACCATGTGCAGTTTGTTATTGAATTTTCCATATTAGTTTGTATAAGACAAAAGTTTTAAAATACAGATTTTTCTTCTGTGATGGCATGATGTTAAACCCTATAAATTTGAGAGTTATAGGTTAATAACTTTGATCTCTAAATAGTATTACAGTGATTCAAAAAAATACATTCTTGTATTCTGTGCTTTACTATAGGTTGTTATAATCTACATACTTTCATTTTTTGTTTATTTATAAAGTTATGGATATGTACTGTAGATATATTTTGTGTACTATTTATCTATTGCTAAATAGTAATATCAATGACAAAATGATGAAAGCCACAGAGTAACCATTTCTTTTCTATTTAATAACAAGTTCAAAGTTTAGAAAAGAACTATTTAATCCCTTACCACCTTAACGCAATTCTTTGCAGACTAGACACTCACATCAGTGCTACAACGGATGTTAGATGCCAGTCAAGTTAAGTGCCTTTATGTCACTGTATAGGATGTCAGAACAACCCATGTTAAAATACCAAGGGAACAGAAGAAACTGCCCTTTAAAAGGTTTTCAAATATGCCTCTATTTTTCTTTATAACAATTCAATAATATTTGATTGATATGGTAGTTTTTACTGTGTTACAAATGGACTTACAAGATACAAGAAAAGGCTATGTATTCTGGTATTGCAGAAAAAAAACAAAAACTAACAGTAAACGTATTTGAATGAAGATCATTGGGGAAAGCACAGGAAAAATAACAGTGCAGAGTAAAAAGGTCTATTATTCTACAAGAGGAAATTCTTGGCAATATTGGAGGTGGGGTGTAAATGTCAAAGCTACTTTGTTATTCAGTAAAGGATGCCTAAATAATCTTATAAGTAACCAAACTAATATGTCAAATGAATGATAGACTCAGTTGGAAAACTTTAGAATATGGCTATATACTGATAAGTAAATTTCTAGAAAAAGAGATTGTAGAGGATTAATCAATACATTCATTAGATGTTCCTTCTTTATAAGCCACCTATAAGGCATAGGAATCTATTTGGCTGCTTTAGGCAAGGGTTAGTTAGTTATAACGAAATTAAAGCTGTAACTAAATTATTATGCTTAGACAGCACTGCATTGATCATTAAAACACAGAAACAAATCAAGGAAGTCCCATGAACCAGACTAAAGGTCTCTTAAACAGATTCTCCCCCAATTTCCTATATTACTGTGAGATCTAGACAGTGAGAAATTTCTTTGGTGTGTTTTATAAGCTGTAATAAACATCACATAGAATCCCAATTAAATTCTAAATCATAAGACTTCTAATATATAAGCTATGTTTACTACATACAGTCCTACTCTAATGTCTCAGTTAATTTCTTAGAGTAAATGGCAAGTGGACATCAAAAAACTAGGTTTAATGAGCTTAAGGAGGATATTTGAAAGCAGAGAGGGGAAGCAATATTTAAATCACTAAACTAAATACATCATCAAGCAGTAATATAGAACTGTACCAGGCTGAGATTATACTACAACTAACATCAACTTTTCAGTAGCTCTATGGTTGCCTTTTTTTTTTTTAAACAAAGCCCAGCTGTGTATTCAAGAAATAGAGTTGACATTGTCCTGGTCTTTGTAATAGTCGATAGAGCAGCTAGTTAAGCATACTCAGTGTGAATTGTACTAACTGTGCCAAGCACAGGGTCATGGAATCGAAATGACTTGTGAAAGATGTTAAATTCCTTATTATCTTTCTTGGCACCATCTATTGGTGACAGGGAATCAATAGTTCCTTCTTTGAAGAAACAGAAGAACGGAGAGAGTTACTATCTTCTTAATTTCTTTCTGATCTATAGTAGCCACTGAAATGAAACTAAATTCTTGATTTATAGAGACATAAAATATAAAATTTGTAGAGGGTAGGGTTCATGGAGAAGGATAGCCATCATCCTGTAGTCATTCATCTCAAGATGTATATAATACCCAGGTATGTCTAATGGACTGCCTTGTCATTTTAGCACAGACTAAGTACTGGGCTAACTTAGTGGCATCTCCATCCCTACACCACCAACAAAACCAGTTAAATTCATATTGTAAGGTCCAGGAGAGTCTAGGATTACCAGATTGACTTCAGATTTAATGTAAAGTGAACTCCCTCTTTTAAAGAAGAGTCAAACTAACCAGTTTGATTCATATGAGGGAGCTTCAAAAAGTTCATAGAAAATAAATATTATACAGTTTTAAATAAAATTGCACCAAAATAATTTTTTCCTCAATTCCTTTTTTCACTAGTAGTTTGAAGTCCCCTTATGCAAAACTCTAGCTAATGATTTTATCTCCATGCAAAAGCATATGTCCTCATCATAGGAAAGAACGTGAGAACATCAATGAGAACCACCACAGTAAAATACTTGGTTTGCAGATTAAACCATTAGAAATTTTGAGCCAAAGTAGCACAGGTAATAAGTCATAAATTGAATGACATCACAGTGTGTTCATAATGGACTGATCCTAAAATCATGTCTAAAGAACTATGTATTAAGGTGAATGAAATTGAATTCACACTTACATAGTTCACATTACACACACTAGAAACAATGTCAAAATTATGACTCTATCATATCTAAGTATTTTAACAAATTATACTAAATTTAAGCTTATATATAATTTAAAATTATGCTTGCATACACTAGATTCAAAAATTGTTTTCTAATTATGAAAAGAGTAAGCTGAAGTGGACAATTGTGCATTTAAAGAATAGATCTCATCAATTTATCACTTCATTGTAATTTTGGTAAAGTCTTTTCCAGTCTCCTTTATCACCCTAAACACATGGTGTTTCTGATTATAATTATACAGCATGTACATATTTGTATTATTTTTCTATGTAATACTATATGCATAGGCTTCTTTTGTTGTTGCTGTTGCCACACATTTTCTTTCTTTATTCTACTCTCTGACATTCACAATTCTGTCTTAAAAACACTATTTGGCCATGTTTACATAACATCTTTATGCCTAGAAATATACAATTTAAATTACTGAAACCATTACTATTTATTTCTATGTCTTCTATGCCAAGCATAGCTTTCATAAAGACTGATTTCACTGACTGCTTAAAATCCACTGCCCCGTTGCTGGATCTTTGGGTTGCTTCCACTACTGCAAAAAACATGATATTTGCTTTCAAGTTTGGAAATTAATATTTACTTAATAAAGACACTATTGTTTTGGGTCAGTCCTGTAGCATGGAGGTTAAGGACTGAACAGAGGAAACAGGATCCCATGTGGCTCACCAGAGTATGAACCCAGGTACTTGAAATACATGTACCTGTGTCTCCAGGATCCTGACAGGATGGAGAAAAACGATTCACATGTGACCAGCCCCGTTGGAGAGTGCTGGTGATACATTCTCTCTCTTTCTCTCTCTCATCTCCATCTCTCTAGCATTAAGAAAATTATGTTACTCTTTTGGAAACCAGCAGTTGGCATAATGGCTTTGTCACTGGACTCCCACGTAGTTGACCACGGTTCGCGTCCCGGACCCGGTGGCTTAAAATTCACGCCAGGCACATGTGCATATGTGCCCAAGATCCCGAGAGGAGAATGGAGGAGAAGGGATTGGGGCATGACCATCGCCCCTGGGGGGTGATTTCCCGCTTTCTGTCTCTCTGTCTCTCTCTGTCCGTCTGGCAAGCGCACGCGCCCTATAGCAAAAACCTCTCCAAAAAAAGAAAAAGAAAGAAAGAAAGAAAAAAAACTCTTTTAAATATTATAAACATTAAGAAAACTATTCTACTCTTTTAATAGTATATATTATTTATTTATTTTAGGTTTTTACCATAAAATGTGTGCACTCACCAGAGAGAGACAGAAAGAGGGAAAGTGAGGAATCATTCTTCATAGAGGATGGCCAATGTGGCAATGTATTCTCCTCCATTCTCCTCTCAGGATTTTAGGCATGCACACACATGCATCCAGTGTGATTTTCAAACGACTGGATCTGGGTCTTGAACCAGCGATCGTCCAGTGCCTTAATCACTGTGAGCCTGCTGGACTAATACTATATAATTTTAATAATAGTAAAAGTCTGCATTTTGTGTTACATTCTTGCTCTATGGAGTTTAACAAAAATAGAGCCTAATCTTCGAGCTCAAGCTACTCTAAGGAAGTACTGCCATTTGTCTTTTATAGACATTTTCTTGAGCTCATACTCTGTGGCAAACTCTGTACTAGGCTCTTTTTTTAAAAGATCAGACAAGTCAACCATCAACAATAATTCACAATTGTTGCCAACAGGTGGCATGGTAGTTAAGGCACTGGATTACCACATGGCTGA
Source organism: Tupaia belangeri chinensis (assembly GCF_000334495.1). Classification (NCBI taxonomy): domain Eukaryota; kingdom Metazoa; phylum Chordata; class Mammalia; order Scandentia; family Tupaiidae; genus Tupaia; species Tupaia belangeri. The sequence goes on from NW_006204341.1 coordinate 356,182, forward strand.
CTGTGGGATCCAAGTTCCAGACAGGTGGCTAGAAATCATGCCAGACACATATACATGTGTGCTCAAAATCCTAAGAGGAGAAATGAGGAGAACAGAAGAGAAGGGATTGTGAAGTGGTCATCCCCCTCTGGGAAATGATTTCTCAGTTGCCCATTCTCTGTCTTTCTCTCTCTCTCTGGCAAGTGCACTCACCCTATGGCAAAAACCTGCCAAGAAAAAAAAAAAAAGTAAAATAATGTAGAGGATCAGCAGATGTTGTAGCAGTTATTTCACTGGATTCCACATGGCTGACTGTTGTTTGAGTCTCAGACCTGGTGGCTTGAAAATCTTGCTGAGCGCATGTGTGTACATGCCTAGGATCCTGGGAGGAAAATAGAGGAGACGGGATTGCAGCATGACCACGCCCCTAAAGGATGATTTCTTGCTTTCTGTCTCTCTGTCTCTATCAATGAGCGCACGAGTCCTATAGTAAAAATCTCTCCAAAAAATGCAGAATTATTAAACTGAGATAAGCTGACATTTACATTCAACTCTTTCTAGAAAAATCCCATATAGATGCTACAAACACTCGTTCTCCTGTCTGTAGCATTGCTCCTCTCTAGTCTCTTCTCCACACTGAAACCAGAGGAATCTTTCTAAAAGCACATCTGATCAACACTTAAACAATTTGCTGGCCCTACTGAACAACCATAAATTCCTCAAAAGTGTCTCTTTCATCCTTCTGAGCTTTCACAATGAAGCACTCTCTAACTGAAGTCATCCTCTTTCTATTTCCCTGATTCACCTCATTAATACCTACATTTCCTTCAGGTATCAGCTGAAATATTACTTTACCAGTTTGGAGCTTCTGCTCGTGACCCCCGCCCCCCATAGCTTGAATGTTCCCTTTTAGCATTTATCATACTTTAGATGCATACTTAATATGGCTATAATTATATAGTGTGTACACATTTGTATTATTTCTCATTTAATTCTAGTTACACACATTTTTATGACATCTAAAATATTTTTTCAATGACTGCATAATATTCATTGAGCAGGTAAAATCATAGATTACCAAACAATTTCTCTTTCAGTGTCTTCCAATTTTTCACTGCTATAAACTACACTGTGATGGTTATCATGAATAAAATATATTGTGTTTAGGATGATTTCTAAAGCATTGCATCTAAGAGGTAAACTTATCAAATCATAGTAAGATCATTTTTAAAATTCTAATACTTATATTCAAATTGCTTTTCCAAAGTATTTTGCCAAATTTGCTTCTGGACAATATAGAAGGAAACCTGTTTCCATATTGCTTTGTTAACATTGAACATTTTCATTATTTGAAATAATTGCTAATTTGCTAAGAATCATATTTCATTGTTTTAATGTAGATACTTTATATTACTGGTGAGCTGAAACATCTTCCATATATTATTTACAGAGCCCTTAGAAATTGCTATTATGTTTACATTTCTTGATTTCTTGTGGTGGGGGGGGATATATTATATATGTTCATGTTTACCTGTTGATTTTTCTCTTTTGTGACTAAATGCAATTAACAAATATATACATATTTGTATTCAATAATGCTGATTTTATTTGAGAAAGGGAGACTTTAAAAGGCAGGATGGTTTACTTTCTCTAGCCAAAAGCACTGATACTAACCGTGTGCTGAAAAAACACTTGGGAAATTTGAGCTGAAAATTTCAGTAG
>NW_006204341.1:357904-359150 GCF_000334495.1 Tupaia belangeri chinensis
AGGGAAAGAATGTCTAGGTAAGAAAGAGGCCCCTTGGAGTAGTTAAGTCTTTATGATTACATCTTCAAAAGGAATCTTGGGAATGCATGTGTGTAAGTGTCTAGAAAGCACAGCAGGAAAAAATAAAAATAGGAGTGAATAATTTAATTATAACTTTAACTGCTACCAATATTAAATCAGTGGTTTAGATAAAGCCTGAGCTTTTTGTTTTACCCAAATGATTTCATGGGTTCAGGGTTCTTTTCATATGTATTATCATGCTTATGCTTTTAAAATTCATCACTTAATATTTATTCACCTTCCACAATCACTGTTATTTGCTATTTAGTTTAGGCCCTCTTCATGTCTGAGTTACCTAGATGTCAGTGATAAGTACTATAGAAATAGAAAACAGCAGGGTGAGGGACTTTTAAGACATTTAATTGACTGTTTGACATATATTCTAGGCATGTGACAGGTAATAATTACAACTCTTAATTAGTGTCTGAATATTGGGATGAGGAATAATAGCAAAACTGAATAGTACTAATGAAAGACTGAATTACTATAATCAAAACATTCTTTTCTTTTCACCAGGTAAAATTCTTTCACATACAATAAGTGTACTGGCTTTCTTTTTGTATAAGAGAAATTGGTTGAATTGCCACAGTGATTAAGACCAAAGTTCTGGTCTAATTCTTATAATTAAAAGTATTTTGTAATGTTAGAAAGGAACTTAAGAAATTAGAGCTGAAATTTCTCACATAAAGGAAAGGTTATATGGTAAGGTAAACATAGTATTTCAGGTATATTGCTGTGGACATTTATTAATTAGATGGAGTGGGTTAACATCTTCTATTTGAGCTAAAATCAGAAAAATACTAAAAATAAGCCATCACATCTGGAAAGTACACTATTGTGTATTATTTCTCTTTTCTAAAACCCTCAACAGGTTTTATTGGGACAAAGACCATCCCTCACACACACCAAAGTTACTCATTATCTCTTAAATCTAACGTTATAACTCAAGCTCTTTGAGATCCTATTAACGTAGACTACATGCACCTCACATAGCTGATTATAACTCAAGCTCTTTGAGATCCTGTTAACGTAGACTACATGCACCTCACATAGCTGGGACTCTGATTTGTTTATCTTTCTATCTCCAGATGCTATTGCTTAGGTAATATATTTAGCAAATATATGTTCAATGGAAATTTAAACAGCTATCATAATGAACCAGTAACTTCAAGGAATTTCCCAGTAT
>NW_006204341.1:359167-362655 GCF_000334495.1 Tupaia belangeri chinensis
CTGCTGCCAGTTGTGACCGTCAGGAGAGGGAGACACACACGTGTGTGCATATATGAGTGCAGTTTCCCTTCTTCAAGGCCAAACAGCTGGGGCTTTCCCTCACTATTAAGAACCAGCAACCGTCAAACTCAAGGTTTGAAGATTTACAAAATAGATGGAATTCTCAGGGGTGCTTTGTCCCAGAGCATGTGGAATTTGAAAGCAAAAGCAGATGGGAGTCCAGGAGAAAGACAGCTTGGTGATGATGATTTTAATGATTAAATGGAAATCGAATGAGGGACCATTGAAGGGTGGAAAGAGCTGGGAAGCTGTCAGAGGGTTATAGAAAGAGAGAAAAGGAGAGTTTCAGAAAGTTTCTGTGAACCAGAGTAGCTTTCCTTAAGTAATAAGCCATAGGCAAGAGCCATAATGCTCTAAGAGCCCTGAAGCCCAAGGACAATAGATGTGTGTACCATCCTGATTAGTGATGGCAGGAGACACAGATGGCTGGTTAACCCGTTAGGTAATCAGGAAGGGCAGCCACCAGGGAATATGTGGCAGCTTCATGCAGCCAGACCAAGACAGGTGGCAGACAGCTTGAGCTGGGCTCTTTGTATTTGGTTTCTGACCTTATTTAAAATAACAGGAGTAAAATGCTTATTAGGCCTGAGCTTCATTTTTTTGTTTGTTTTTTAAGTGTTGATGAATAGGAGAGCTATGTCAGGAAGCTAAGTCTCAATCCTGCTTTCAATATTTTTTAAATTACTTTTTTATTTTACATTTTTTAATTTTACATTTAATTGTTATACAAGTTTACAGTGTTCAAGATGGTTTTCTCTAGCATGAATACAGTACAGATCAATCAAGCTTTTTTCTCCATTTCTTGTGACTCTTGCAGCCACGATTTGTCTCCACACAACATAAAGGAAAATGCTTGATGGTGACCAAGTTAGTTCATCCTTTAGGTGCACTAAATGCTCATCCTCAGAACTAAGTCACCTCTATGCTAAGCAGCACAGTAAACCTGGCTCTGTAAACGTGTGGAACTCATGGGCAGCCATGGCAAATGCAGATGTACTGGGAGGTAAATTCAGTAGGTGAACACACCTGTTGTAACTTGCTTTATTTATTGTTTGAAATACATAGAAAGGCTCTAGGAAATATTATCTATTAAAAGCTGACAGTAGAAAGGCTGATGCATAAGATAAGTCTCTAAACTATGTATTACTCCAGGCATTCTTTGATTTGTGGTTAATCCAATTTCATTGGCTGCTCAGTTATGCATTTAAGCAAAAACAATTTTAAGTGCTGCAAAATAAAACAGAAGTTGTTTTTGTTGTATGACTAAAAGAACCAGAATTCCAATCTAAACATGTCTTTCATATTAGGTACTTTTGACACAATATTAAAATGCCTTAGAAGAATGTATTATTTAACCTTTGTTCTCCTTTTAATAGAAGAAAAGGCAAAATGAGTTAGAAAGAGGTGCCTTGAGTAATAACTTAACAGGGTCCGTTTCAGACCAAAAACTCTGTGAGCCTATTCTAAAATTATTGTTCTTCCTAGGCTAGGAAAATGCTGAGAGGCAACAAGAAGGAACTAGAGGAAAAAATAAACTTGTTACTCCCGAACATCCACTCTGCTACTGCATGTGGGTAAAGTAGGTTTGATTGACAGGCATTTGTTCCTTCCAAGAAATAAGTTTGGGAACTTTTAGGTCAAACAAAGTTGAATAATTACCTTTGTTTCAAGTCTTCTCAGAATCTCTCATATGAGTAAGTGCATTGTGAAATTTTAACAACATATGTGACCCAGGCACAGTGGTTGTGCTGCTAAGATGCTGTGCTCCACAGTCTGGGACCACATGGGAGATCCAAGTTCTATTCCTGGTCCAACCTAAAAGCCATGTGGAACAATATGTACTTTAAATCCCAGTGATTCAGGGAGGCTGAGGCAAAAGGGTCATGAGGTTGAGGCTAACCTGGACAATTTAATGCGATACTATCTAAAAGTAAAATAATAAACTAAAATAAGTATATGTACAGTGTTTGAGAAACTCATAACTATTCCCTTGCCCTTTTTGTTACAGGGCAACTCTCTAGTTAGTGAGCTGAGAGACAAAGAATTTCAAAACTGTGAGGATGAGTCACCTGTTGTGTAATATTTAAACAGAAACTATTGGACCACCAGATGGTGTAACGGCTACATCACTGGACTCCCATGTAATCTACCGTGGTTCGAGTCCCAGACTTGATGCCTTAAACTCATACCTGGTGTGTGTGCATGTGTGCCCAAGATCCCAGGAGGAGAATGAAGGAGAAGGGATTGTGGCATGGCAATCCACCCTGGAGGGTGATTCTTTGCTTTCTGTCTCTCTGTCTCTGTCTTTCTGACGAGTGCCCAAGCCCTATAATAAAATCCTCTCAAAAAAACAAAAAAAAAGAAAGAAAGGAAAGAAACAGAAACTATGTATCCATTGAAAGCCAGGAAAGGCACAGAATTATGATAGGGAGATATCATAATAGTTCTAACTTAGTAACTTCCTGGACCAACATTTCTTGTAGTGAATGATATTAAATTATTAAATCTTGGGTAAAAAAAAGACTTTGTGGTCAAATGCATTTAGTTAGATTTTTTTTAAGGCACTTCATAGTATGTTTTTAAAGTCAAACATTTCTTAGGGTAGCCTCTTAGTTCATAAAAATTTTCCTTTTTTCAAGAACTGACCTGTCCATTTGGGCTGCTGTAGCATAATACCTTAGACAGAGTAATTTACAAACAACAGAAATTTCCTGCATTTCTGGAGGCTGCCAAGTCCAAGATCAAGGTGTCAACAGATTTGATGTATACTAAGGGCCTATTCCTTTGTGTAACCTCACATGGTGGAAGGGGCTAACTCCTTCTGTCCCCTGTTACAATGACACTAATCCCATTCAAGAATGTACTGCTCTCATGAATTAATTACTTCCCCAAATCTCCCACCTCTTAATACAATCACAATGGGAATTAGGCCTCAACACATACATTTTGAGGTGAACACAAACATTCAAACCATAACATGGCCTTTTTATTGAGAAATAAGTCCTTTACAGTCAAATATGTATGTTCTGATTCTCTGGCCATAACTGATTGGTCAAACAGTAAACTATTTGAACCTCAACACCCCAATTAGAATAATTGTCTTCAAACTTTAAGCTAAGAGATGCAGAATCTGAGCATTACTAGTGTCTGCATCACTTGACAGTATTGTAGAACTGGTTCTCAAGTCTGCTTCCACTTCATACTTAGGTGTAAAGGTATCCAAAAATACTGATTCTTGTGTCCTATCCAAAAATCTCAATATCAGAGTGTCTTGTAATTGATATACATGGAAAATGTTTAGTAATGATGGCTAGGAAGACTCATCATGCATTATGTGCCAGGCCCTACAGTTATTAACAAGATTTCCTGGAGAATTTTATGTACCCTAATCATCATTAGTCTAAGGAAATATATTTGGGAAGTTCTGG
>NW_006204341.1:362866-372283 GCF_000334495.1 Tupaia belangeri chinensis
CACACGCACCTGGCATGAGTTTTTTTAAGCCACTGGGTCTGGGACGCGAACCGCAGTTGACTACGTGGGAGTCCAGCGACATAGCCATTACGCTAACTGCTGGTCCCTCTTTTTTTGTGAATTACCTCAGTTGCCTTCCAATAAATTCCTTTTTAGACATAAGCTAGCTCAAGTTGGTCTCTGTTACTTGCAACCAAAAGAATCTTAACTAATATAGAACTGTGAATTACCTAGAAGATTGTAGTGTGTCGTGCTTCACAAACTTATTTGAACATTGAATGCTTTTTCCAAGTTGTTCTGTAATACATGCTTTGGAGAAGCCCTAGTTTAACAGTGCTATGAGAACTTCTGAGTTTTACATCAAACATCTTTAAAATATTTAATACTTTTTTCCCCCAAAACAATACTATAGTGAGGTGCATTTGTAAAAGATCCATTTATCCAGAGTTAGATGTAAAACTCAGAAGTTCTCATTTTAGAAAACTTGAATGACATTCTTAAGTCCAATAATTCAACAGATGAAGAACAATTTACTGCCTCTTTAAATATTTCAGGACCATTTTTCAATTATCTGCTGTAATCCAAACTTGTAATATTGTATAATCAAAACATTTTCCAAACTGTTTTTTGGGCAGTAATACATGCTATTCTCAAAACATATGTATTTGTACTTGCCTTTGGGTAGTAGTTTTATAGAGTAGTTGTTGTAACACCATATCAGGAAAATATACTGTTGATTTTAAAGGTGTGCCCAGTTCTTGACTTTTAAATGAGTTATTATTCTTGGTTGATCTTGAAGACGTGACCCAAAAATAACCCAGAAATGTATAACATGGGTATACATACATATGAGTGTGTGTGTGGTATACTATAACTTAGAGGAATGTATCACTTCAAGTTTATGTTGTAAAGTTTGAGTTCACAGTTGAGTCACCATATTAATTGCAGTTGCTTTAAAGTTTAAATTCCTTATCACCCAGCAATTATTTGCTGATCTGGATTTAGTAATTTTTGCTTATAAAATACCATTTGAAAAAACATTAAACTGGAAAATGTGATGATGTATTGTACATGTGACTTTTTACATTTAACTCTGCTCGTTATCATCTAGGGAGACTGATACAGATTTTGGAAGCAGGATGAAAAACTCATCTCTTTTTGTCTTTTTTAATGCCATACCTCTTATGAGGAGTACAAATTGATGTCCTAAAATAACAACTTAATAAAGGAGGGAAATCCGTTTTGTCTGCTCTAAGAATAATATATTGTTTAGATTTAAGTTACACTTTTGTTGTTCTTAAAATTTTTGGCATTTAATGAAGATAAAACTAACTTTAATATTCTAGTACTTAGGTATAAAGAAAACAGCAGTTTGTAAAATAATGATCTCATAATTTTGTAAAGTATATAGTCAGTTCACAAATCTGTCTTTATCCATGCTTTATCTCTCTGCTCAGGTTTTTAAAGCTGATTTAACTTTTTCTTCCTTAAACTTGAAGTATCATAAAGTGTTAATTGGTAAATATCCTAAGTAAAGGATAAAACTGAAAACCATTCCTATCTTTGGTCTTTGTGCTATTGATGTCAGGTACAGTAATTCCTCTTCTGTGGTCTTGTTTTCCACAGTGTTGGTTACTACCATACAGTACAGTAAGATTTTGTTTTCTTTTTTCCTCTCTTTTTTTAAAATAACACTAGAGGGCATATGTCTGTGTGTGTATATGTATGTGTGTGTGTTTGTGTGTGTGTGTGTGTGTGTGTGCACGCACATGTGTGTGTGTGTGTGCTTTTGCTGTTACACTTGTTTTAGACTGGATCTCTCCATGCCACAATGTTTATTATTTATTTAGGTTTTTGTCATAGGGTACATGGTGCTTGCCAGCGAGGAGAGAGAGAGAGATGCAGAGAGAGGGAAAGTGAGAAATCACCACCCCTCCTGGGGGGCATGGCTCACCATCCCTTCCCTTCTCCATTCTCCTCTCAGGACGTCGGCCTTGCACGCACACACACCCAGCATGATTTTCAAGCCATTGGGTCTGAGACTTGAACTGCGGTCGGCTATGAGAGAGTCCAGGGCCTTAATTGCCATACTGACCCTGCTTCTAGGTTTCATATTCCCACTTAATGTGAGCTCCATGCTCGCTGCTCAAGCATCCTTCTCTCGGGGAAGCTCTTCCTGACCCTGAGTCCCGCTGGATCCTGCTGTCAGAGGTGCTCATGGAACCTGGACCTCTCTTCAGAGCACACGTCCCAGTGGGTAATTACAGAGTGATCGCCTGAGGTCACTAAGTAAGCACTGCCTGTCTCCCCCACTGTGCGCGTTGTGTGGCTTCCAGTAACGCACAGTATCCTGGTGTCCAGCATGGAGCAGGCACTTAGCGTAGTAATACTTAGGTGTATTGGGGTGAGTGAATGAGCCACGCTAGTTTGTTTTAGTGTTAATCCTCCCCAGGGCCTTGATCGGAATCCCACTTCTCATATGAACTCTGTAAATACTGAGTGAAAAATGGCATGTACGCATCTGAGTTCTCGTTCTCCTCACCCAGGGTCTTCTGTGGTGCCTTCACCCACACTGAAGCTTGGACCCCAGGGTCATCATTGGCTTTGAGTTCAGTTGGGGAAGAAAACGCAGAATTAAAAACCAAGTGCCACGCGTGAGAACTGTCTCATTGAATACGATCTGAGAGTCAAGGACTGATGGTTAGAGAATTCATAATATATTTAATTTTCTGGGACCAGAATCCTCCTTATAACTTGCAGCGCTGTTGTTCATTGTTGGCGCAGTCACCTTGAGAGGTATGTTTTAGGAACACTTGGTTTATGAAAGCAGGTACTCTCTGTGTCAGAGAGAGAAAGCGACACATTATATTTTGGGGTCTGGGCCAGGATTGTGCTAAAGTGGCTGGATCTCACATGGCCAACCTCTCAGTTCAGATCCTGGACCTGGTGGCTTGAAAAACACGTGTGTGTGTGTGTGTGTGTGTGTGTGTCAGAACAAAAGGTGATAGACTACCATGGAGCAGAAATCGTCAGTCTTCGTTTGCTGTCACTAGTGAAGGAAGAATTTCTGTTTCTCAGCCCCAACCTTGATTCCCGTGGACTGCAATGTGCTTCTTCTCCCCATGGGCTAGTTATGGTTGGTGTTGCTGGGACTGTCCACCGAGGAAACACTTGTTTGGGCATTTTCGAACAAATTTTTGGACTCATCCGCTGCCCTTTTGTGGAGAATACTTGGAAGATCAAGTTTATCAATCTGAGAATTGTTGGAGAGAGTTCCCTTGCTCCAGGAACATTACCGAAACCAGCTATTACATTTGAGCCGAGTGACCTAGAGGCCTTTTATAATGTAGTCACTTTGTGTGGCACCAGTGAAGTACGATTTAATGTAAAGCAGGCATTCGATAGTGGAACTGGAGACCAAGCCTTATGTAGTGGAAACGAGGCATTACTGAACAAAAGGGAACTGAGTTTACCTAACCCTGTAAAGCACTGAGCACTGTTTATCAGCCTAAAAAATCTCATATGCAGAAATTCTTCCCAGTATTACAGAAGTAAAGTGATTTCAGATGTAAGAATTGACATATTTTAGTTGAAATACCTTTCTGGACTACAGACATTATGTGAATACTTGCCTATTTCTACTTGAGTTGCAACAAATGTTCTGAGAGCTCAATGCAGTTCATCAAATAAATCTCACTTTAGATGTTATAGCTAACCGTGTGCCTTAGAAACCAGGTAATAATTTCACTTTGGTTAGTGAGCATTCTGCTCGTTCCGCTGTTGGTCATGTGAGAAAGGACTAAAAATATTCAAGGCTTCCTCTAAGTTTCTTATTTCCTTTTATCCTTTTTTCCCCCCAAACAATACTATAGTGAGGTGCATTTGTAAAAGATCCATTTATCCAGAGTTAGATGTAAAACTCAGAAGTTCTCATTTTAGAAAACATTAGATGTAAAACTCAGAAGTTCTCATTTTAGAAAACTTGAATGACATTCTTAAGTTCAATAATTCAACAGATGAAGAACAATTTACTGCCTCTTTCAATATTTCAGGACCATTTTTCAATTATCTGCTATAATCCAAGCTTGTAATATTTTATAATCAAAACATTTTCCAAACTGTTTTTTGGGCAGTAATACATGCTATTCTCAAAACATATGTATTTGTACTTGCCTTTGGGTAGTAGTTTTATAGAGTAGTTGTTGTAACACCATATCAGGAAAATATACTGTTGATTTTAAAGGTGTGCCCAGTTCTTGACTTTTAAATGAGTTATTATTCTTGGTTGATCTTGAAGACGTGACCCAAAAATAACCCAGAAATGTATAACATGGGTATACATACATATGTGTGTGTGCGTATTTATATATATGTGTGTGTGTGTATGTGTGGGGGGTATACACACACACAGTATAACTTAAGAGGAATGTATCACTTCAAGTTTATGTTGTTAAGTTTGAGTTCACAGTTGAGTCACCATATTAATTGCAGTTGCTTTAAAGTTTAAATTCCTTATCACCCAGCAATTATTTGCTGATCTGGATTTAGTAATTTTTGATTATAAAATACCATATGAAAAAACATTAAACTGGAAAATGTGATGATGTATTGTACATGTGACTTTTTACATATTATAAAATACCATATGAAAAAACATTAAACTGGAAAATGTGATGATGTATTGTACATGTGACTTTTTACATTTAACACTCTGCTCATTATCATCTAGGGAGACTGATACAAATTTTGGAAGCAGGATTAAAAAAACTCATCTATTTTTGTCTTTTTTTAATGCCATACCTCTTATGAGGAGTACAAATTGATGTCCTAAAATAAGAACTTAATAAAGGAGGGAAATCCATTTTGTCTGATTTAAGAATAATATATTGTTTAGATTTAAGTTAAAGTTTTGTTGTTCTTAAAATTTTAGGCATTTAATAAAAATAAAACTAACTTTAATATTCTAGTACTTAGGTATAAAGAAAACAGCAGTTTATAAAATAATTATCTCATAATTTTGTAATGTATACAGTCAGGTCACAAATCTGTCTTTACCCATGCTTTATATCTCTGCTCAGGTTTTTAAAGCTGATTTATCTTTTTCTTCCTTAAACTTGAAGTATCATTATAAAGTGTTAACTGGTAAATATCCTAAGTAAAGGATAAAACTGAAAAAAAAAAACAAAAAAACAGTGCTATGAACAGTCAGTCTGGGCTCTCCCTCAGTGATGCAGTACTATTTGTATCTGGTAACTTTTCCATTTACTTACAGATTTTACATAGAACACACTGCATTCTGCAACATACTTAAGGCAAGAGCAGCAGAATCAGATGGTTTAGTGCAGGGCTGGTCATTCTATAGCCATAAGTAAACAAGAAATTCAGTTTTATTAACTGAACCAACATAATATTTTTCAATCCTAAATATCTAGTAGATTATGGAAATTCAGAGAAATAGCAGGATAAAAATACAGTGAATTCACAGCATTCCTGGTGAAAATCTGAATTCAGTCATTTAGTTTAGCTCTGTAATTTTGAACAAGGTCCTTTACTATAAGTCTATTTCTTATTCTGTCAAATGGGGATAGTAATTTTTTCTCCTTTGTTTTTCGGTTAGAACTAAATGAAATAATATTCATTACAATAATATTTACCACTTAGTAAGATAGTCCTACATGCTAGATACTGTACTAAGGCCTTTAAATTCATTATTTAATTTTCTTAATATTTCCTTTAGGTTGTTACTATTGATTTTTTCCCATTTTGTAGATGAAGAAGGTTAGGCTCAGCAACATTATGAATATTGCCTAACATTGCTCCATAGACTGAAGATTCAGGATAGAAACCCAGACAGTTTGACTCCAGTACCCATATGTTGTTAGCTCAAGTATTTAACTATTTTATCCAGAAAGTTTTGTCCTTCCCTTTGATTAACTAGCAAAAAAAAAGCATATTGCCATAACAATATATTTAGATTGTGTAGGAAACAAATTATAAATCTATGTGGATGATATTGATGAATTCTGGCTTCTATTCAAGTTAGCCATGTTTGGGAGTCTGACTTTATTGGAATGTAGAGGGTTTGGATTGACAAGATACAATGAAACAAGAAACATTTACAGGAGCACCTGTGTCATATAAAGGGAGCTAAAGGAGCACTGGAATCTGGGTAGAAACAGTGAAGGAATATTCCTAGAAGTAATGGTTTTACCTAGAGTAGGAATGTCCATTAGTGGGAAATAAGCTGTTACAGGTAACAATAATATGTTCAAAGTTTGAGTGGTAAGGATGAAGAAGCTGGTTTGTTTGAATGGAAGATTTAGATTAAATGGTATAAGAACAATAGGAATATGGGCCAGCAGATGACATAGGGGTTACATTGCTGGACTCCCATAGGGCCAACTGCCATTCAAGTCCTAGACTCCATGGCTTGAAACTCATGCCAGGCATATGTGCTTACATGCCCAAAATCCAAGGAGCAGGATGGAGGAAAAGAGAGTGCGGCGTGGCCATCTCCCCCAGGTAGTGATTTCTCTTTTCTCTTTTTCCGTCTCATTTTCTCTGTCTCTCTCTCTCCCCAATGAGTGCATGTGCACCAAGGCAAAAAAAAAAAATCTTAAAAAACAGGAATAGCTAGATTGAGAAATGACCCAGGTATAAAGTTCCTCCCCTTCCCATATAGGATCCAACATTTATTGAACAACTAATCTGTGTGAGGCATTATACTAATCATTTTACTTCCATGAAATCATCTGATCCTCCTACCAACCACATGAACTTAGTGCAACTATAAAATATATTTGAACCTTGAACATTGATAAAAATGACTCATAGAAATTCAATAACTCACACAAGGTCATTAGCAAATGAAAAAGTCACAATTTTGGGGGTTTTTTTTGTGAGGTTTTTGCTATAGGGTGTGTGCACTCACCAGACAGAGAGAGAGACAGAGACAGAAAGACAGAAAGTGAGAAATCACCTGCCAGGGGAATGGCCATGCCGCAATCTCTTCTCCTCCATTCTACTGTCAGGATCTTGGGCACTCATGCACACGTGCCCGGTGTGAGTTTAAGCCATCAGGTCCGGGACTCGAACCGTGGTCAACTATATGGGAATTCAGTGACATAGCCATTATGTCAACTATTGGTCCTGAAAAAGTCACAATTTAAACCAAGTAATTGAGATTCTGACTGTATGAAATGTATTAGTATCCTAAACTATGATGTAGCCTGGATTAGCTTTATTATCTTACTCCTTTTCTCATAATACTAAAGTAGTTTATTACTTTTATTAGCAATTCTATATTTTTTTACCTGATTTTAAAGACCTCTATCAACTTGTAACTCTTGATCAGCAACTTAGCTTTCATCACTCTCCACAAATGGACCCTCCTCTATTACAGATAAACTATGTTTCTTACTTAGAGTGCCCTCTCTCTGCTAGTTCATGTCTCTGAACTCATTTAAAATTCAGCAAAAATGAATTAAACTTTTGCCTCCAAGAAGCCCTCTGTGACTTTTCTCATTGAATACCAATTCTAAAGTACTTGTTTTTCTCAGAAAACGTATTTTCTCAGTAGATATTGAATGGATATTGATTATTTTGCCCTTAGTAACCTTACTTGAAAAGCGATATTTAGTCTGTGTGTTTTGAGCATGTGTCTGGGTCTTTCCACTAGATGGATTAGAAACTCCTTGAGATTAAAAAAAAGGGATCTATAGGGACCAGAGACAGCATAGCAGTTACAAACCTGGACTCCCACATGGCTGACTACAGTTTGAGTCCTAGACCCAGTGGCTTAAAACTCACACCGGGTGCATATGCATGTATGCCCAAGATCCTGGGAGGAGAATGGAGAAGGGACTGCAGTGTGGCCACCTGCCCAGGGGATGATTTCTCACTTTCCCTCTCACTGTCTCTGTTTCTCTCTCTTGCTGGTCAGCACACATGCCCTAAGGGAAAAAAAACCTCTGAAAAAAAAAAGTATCTGTAAGCAATTTTCATTCATTTGATGTTGCTTGCATACAATCGGTAGAAATGGTAAATGGTACTAAAAATAGTAAAAAAAAAAATCCTTTTTTCCTCATGTGTGTAGAAACAAATTTATTTTAAAATTCCATTTTTCCTTGATAGAAGCTGAAGTTCAGACTGTAATAATTTTTCTCAACCAGAAAGTAATACCAATATTGTAGTGGTAGAAGCTTATTTTCTTTTTATGAAAACTAGATCATTGGTTCAACAAAAATAACATAGCTTAGAAATAAGTGGAGATACTCTGGTTTCTCTTCAGATCACATAATCTTTTGCCTTTTACTAAAGATTTCTGGGGAGAGGAACAATTTTGAGTTAGTAACCAATTTTTTGAGGCCTTGTTTGGCAGGGCTAAGGAAAAAAAATAAAGAAATAAGTGGAGATTAATCATGCCTTTTTTATAAACAAAGGTTTTAATTTTACAGGGCTCTGTAGAGATTGTTTATTTCATAATTACTGAAAAATGGCAAGTATCCCACATAATACCCTTTCCTTTTGAATATGGAAATGCACTTGCACAAGTGCAGATATTTATTTGGCAACCAGACAATGGAGAAGATTCCCGTTTGTGCTTAACGGAATGGAGTCAGTTGGTCCCCACTAATTCAGCCAAGGTTCTCTCTACTAATGGCAAAACATGCCTGTCCCTGTAGCTAAACAAACACTGGATTATTCATTTTCCTTTTGGCAAATGCCATGTGGAAATGCCCATGATACTTGTTGTTTATCATGAATGACTGCTGGGGGATATCCCTTGGTAAAAAGAAAACTGCATAAGGCAAGATAAAAAGGATAAATTTAAACATTGTGGAATTCTCAGTGTGTGTGTGTGTGTGTGTGTGTGTGTGTGTGTGTGTGTGTACAAGTCTTTATATGATTTTTGTTTTGTCTGAATATCCTGCGGTTTGAAAGAATTTTTTTTGAGAGGTTTTTGCTATAGGGCACATGCACTCGCCAGAAAGACAGAGAGAAACAGAGAGACAGCGAGAAATCACCCCCCAGGGGGGATGGCCACGCCGCAATGCCTTCTCCTCCCTTCTCCTCAGGATCTTGGACACTCACGCACACGCGCCCAGCGTGAGTTTAAGCCACCGGGTCCGGGACTCCAACCGTGGCTGACTGCATGGGAATTCAGCAACATAGCCATTACACCAACTGCTGGTCTCTGAAGGAAACTTTTTTGTGTTGGGTGGAGGGGTCAGGGAGCTTTAAGCTTAAAGGATCTAATATAGGTGGTTAACACATTCTCAGTATCCAGATACTACATGGCCTTTTTTTTTTTTCCTTTGTGAATCCTTAACAATAGATGATATTGGGGCTGGCAGGTAGTGTGGTCAAATTTTTGATCATTTTTTTTTTTTTTTGGGGGGGTTTTTGCTGGAGCAT
>NW_006204341.1:372301-380293 GCF_000334495.1 Tupaia belangeri chinensis
ACAGAGAGAGAGAGAAAGCGAGAAATCACCCCCCAGGTGGGATGGCCACACTGCAATCCCTTTTCCTCCATTCTCCACTCGGGATCTTGGGCATGCATGCACACGCACCCGGTGTGAGTTTAAGCCACCGGTCCGAGACTCGAACTGCAGTCAACCACATGGGAGTCCTGCAACATAGACATTATGCTAACTGCTGGTTCCTCTTTGGTCAAATTTAAAAAATAATAAAAAAGGTCCAGCAGATGACATAGCAGTTACATCAGTAGAATGCCATGAAGGGATTGCAGTATGGCCATCATCTCTGGGGGGGGTGATTTCTTACTTTCTCTCTGTTTCTCTCTCCCTGGTGAGCACAAGTGTCCTAAGGCAAAAACCTCTTTAAAAATAAATTAAATTAATAATTCTAAAAAAAAGAAAGATAATAAAGACTATCGTGGTATCTGCCCTCAAAATTCTTGTCCTTAAATTGATAATCATCTATCTGGTGAAGTACTTGTGAATAAAATGCATATGAAAACTATAGAAAATATAGACAAGGGCAGGAGAGATGATTGACATTTATCTGAAATTACAAAGAAAGTGCCAAATAGACTAAAATACATATTATTCTTTCTTTCCAATTACCTCAGTTAATTAAAGTAAGGTGTTGATAAGGACAAATTATTAATATAATGGAATTAGAATTAACTAAGACTCAGAAGACCTGAATTCCAGGTTCAGTGCTACAATTAACTAGTTGTTTGATATGAGTAATGGAATCATTCTTGTCACTCTCAAAAGCAGTTCAAAATTTATTAGGATTATACATAACACTAGGCAAAACCATACAAAAATATGGTTTGAGCAACTCCTTGGTCAGGGAGTTGAGATGACTCATTATGCCTTTATTTCTTTTTCAGAACACAAAAAGTTCAGAGATAGTATTCTTTCAATGAGGGAGCAATTTCTTCATCTTTACTTAGATTTTTCATAAAGGATAGTCCACTATTATGTGTGTGTGGCAAGGGAAAACTACTTAACCTCCCTAAATTTCAAGTTTCTCATTGGAAAAATATATATGTGGATGTGGGAGAAAATATATATGTGGATGTGGGATGTGGACTAAATTATATTTATAAATTTAACAGATTGCTTGGTACATTTAGTAAGTGTTCATTAAATACCTCTAGGGGCACTAGAGTACTACTATAGACTAGTTGATTCAAATACCAGATTTCCTACCCAATTGCTGCATGATCTTGAGTAAATTATTTAACCTTGCTAAACTTACATTTTCTCTTCTGCAGGGTAAGGATGATGGCATCTGTTGTATATATAAAATACAACATGGAATCAAGACAGAAAATAGTCTTTGCTCTCATAGATCTTATATACTAATTGGGAAGAGTGACATCATATAAGCAAATAATATCAGCTATAAGTGCCATACAGAAACTCGAGCAATTTGAGGGACTCAAGAGAGAATATAGGGGCAGGAAGCATGCTCTTTTACTTAGGAAAATTGGAAAGGCTTGTTCTCTAAAGATGTGGCACTTGTCAGAGATCCAAAAGACACAAAAGCAGAGTCATGAAAAGAACTGATGGGAAGAACATTTCAAGCAAAGAGAGGAGGAAGCATAATGTTTCTAATAAGGAAAGAATGGTCTTACAATTTTCTAGGAAGAGCAAAGACATCAATGTTGCAAAAAAAAAATAGCAAATGAGTAGGCAAAGAGATGAGATGAGATAGGTAGGCAATGGCGGATCACGTTGGGTTGTATCAAATATTAGCTATTATCATTGTTATTATTGTTAAGCTCCAGGGGTTTTGATTATTGAAGTAATGCTTTATCCTATTTAGTAAATCCTTTTAAAATCCCACAAAGCAATAACTTATGATAATAATAATAGTGATAATAGCTGACCTTTTTGTAAGTGATTTTCACATACATGATCTCATTTACTCTTTACAATGACCCTGTAAGTTACATAATTTTTAGTATCTTTCCTTTGAGGAGACAGGTTCACAGAAGGTAAAGTCCTTGCACTCATACAGCAAAATCTGCGGGAGGCATGGGGCTCAATGTCTGACTCTAGATCTTAGCTTTAGTTACATTATACCTAACTGTAATGTTAGCCAGTTAACAAAGTGAGGATCTGATTTAGCAAGGAAATAGAGATCAGTTCCACAGTTTATAATAGAACTCAGGATCCTGATTTCATTTCCTGAATATAATCAGTAACTGGATTCACAACACCCATTTGTTATTGAAGGAATAACTATTGGTTCTCAGTATTTGTGAATTTCATGAATAAAATTGCAACATAGAAGGGTAACTTTGAAGAATCAGTACAAATTCATAATACTTGGACACTGCTCTTTGTATGAGAAGTTTCTGTAAGAAGTGTGTATTGCTTACTCTCACCCTCTGGTGTTTTCTATTAGCTCAAGGGTAAGTTAGACTTATAAGGGACAACATCTGAATTTGATTGAACAAAAAGATAATCTCATTTAAGAAGAATAATACATTTCAAACACAGAGATGCAGGAGCTTGGAGCCAATCCATTCTTTATATAACATATATTAAGATGTATCAAATGCTGACCAAGTTTATTGTGAAGCAGAAGACAAGGAATCAGACTGTTACTTTGTCTTTCATCTTAGATATTTCTGAGGTTGTTTTATAAGGCAAAACAATTCAATGACACACAGTGAACTGTAAAATAGAGCAAAAATGTAAAGAAAAGCAAAGCCATATGAGTTACTCAAGAATTAGGTTTTTTACTCACTTCATGTGTTATGTTTTGCTCTCTGTCATTCCAGCAGCCAGTTTTGTTATGGATGCCTTTGTCAGCTTTGTGCCCCTAGGTAAGACAATCTGGCCAACAAGCCTAATCATATTAATATTCTGCTTATATGTTCCAAAGAGATCCAGTTTGTTATTGTGAACTATATGGCACTAAACTGATTAGCCTGCTGCCATATCAGTTGATTAGTCTGGTCAATAGCATTATTAGTCATGATGAGAGACACAAGGACATGCATACATAGTTTCTATCTTTTAGAAGCATGCAATTCGAGTTAAAAAGGCCATGCATACACAAATAAAAGTTAACTAATACATCAGAGTTTTACAATATATATCTAGTCAGTTTGTGCCATAATCTTACTCTTTGGGCATTTTTTGCCTTTATCAAAATATCTTTTGCAATAAGTCCCCCATCTTAAAATATTTTAGAAATGGTGTATAATAACACATGGTGAATTCCAAAAGTGCTACAGCATCCTAAACTGGATGAGTTGTCTGTCTTGAATCAAAATTAGAGTGCTTGAGTAGAGATTAACATAGAGAGGTGACTTTTCTTATATATGAAAATGTACAGAGTCAGTAAATTATTATTGCCCATGCCACACTACAGAAAGGATATTAGGACATATTTTTTCATTGAATAAAATTAGAAATGCTGATTAAGTGTTACTGAAATATCACTATTCCCATGCACATTTGGAGATAAATACATTTTCGTGGTCCAGTCTGAGGATCTAACCATCATTTATGGCTCTGTTTCTCAAAGCATGGTCTGTGTAGATCACTCTCATTAAATTCACCTGCAGTATTTGTTAAATTGCAGAACCCTAACCTCCGGTAGGCAATGGCGGATCACGTTGGGTTGTATCAAATATTAGCTATTATCATTGTTATTATTGTTAAGCTCCAGGGGTTTTGATTATTGAAGTAATGCTTTATCCTATTTAGTAAATCCTTTTAAGATCCCACAAAGCAATAACTTATGATAATAATAATAGTGATAATAGCTGACCTTTTAGTAAGTGATTTTCACATACATGATCTCATTTACTCTTTACAATGACCCTGTAAGTTACATAATTTTTAGTATCTTTCCTTTGAGGAGACAGGTTCACAGAAGGTAAAGTCCTTGCACTCATACAGCAAAATCTGCGGGAGGCATGGGGCTCAATGTCTGACTCTAGATCTTAGCTTTAGTTACATTATACCTAACTGTAATGTTAGCCAGTTAACAAAGTGAGGATCTGATTTAGCAAGGAAATAGAGATCAGTTCCACAGTTTATAATAGAACTCAGGATCCTGATTTCATTTCCTGAATATAATCAGTAACTGGATTCACAACACCCATTTGTTATTGAAGGAATAACTATTGGTTCTCAGTATTTGTGAATTTCATGAATAAAATTGCAACATAGAAGGGTAACTTTGAAGAATCAGTACAAATTCATAATACTTGGACACTGCTCTTTGTATGAGAAGTTTCTGTAAGAAGTGTGTATTGCTTACTCTCACCCTCTGGTGTTTTCTATTAGCTCAAGGGTAAGTTAGACTTATAAGGGACAACATCTGAATTTGATTGAACAAAAAGATAATCTCATTTAAGAAGAATGATACATTTCAAACACAGAGATGCAGGAGCTTGGCGCCAATCCATTCTTTATATAACATTTATTAAGATGTATCAAATGCTGACCAAGTTTATTGTGAAGCAGAAGACAAGGAATCAGACTGTTACTTTGTCTTTCATCTTAGATATTTCTGAGGTTGTTTTATAAGGCAAAACAATTCAATGACACACAGTGAACTGTAAAATAGAGCAAAAATGTAAAGAAAAGCAAAGCCATATGAGTTACTCAAGAATTAGGTTTTTTACTCACTTCATGTGTTATGTTTTGCTCTCTGTCATTCCAGCAGCCAGTTTTGTTATGGATGCCTTTGTCAGCTTTGTGCCCCTAGGTAAGACAATCTGGCCAACAAGCCTAATCATATTAATATTCTGCTTATATGTTCCAAAGAGATCCAGTTTGTTATTGTGAACTATATGGCACTAAACTGATTAGCCTGCTGCCATATCAGTTGATTAGTCTGGTCAATAGCATTATTAGTCATGATGAGAGACACAAGGACATGCATACATAGTTTCTATCTTTTAGAAGCATGCAATTCGAGTTAAAAAGGCCATGCATACACAAATAAAAGTTAACTAATACATCAGAGTTTTACAATATATATCTAGTCAGTTTGATCCATAATCTTACTCTTTGGGCATTTTTTGCCTTTATCAAAATATCTTTTGCAATAAGTCCCCCATCTTAAAATATTTTAGAAATGGTGTATAATAACACATGGTGAATTCCAAAAGTGCTACAGCATCCTAAACTGGATGAGTTGTCTGTCTTGAATCAAAATTAGAGTGCTTGAGTAGAGATTAACATAGAGAGGTGACTTTTCTTATATATGAAAATGTACAGAGTCAGTAAATTATTATTGCCCATGCCACACTACAGAAAGGATATTAGGACATATTTTTTCATTGAATAAAATTAGAAATGCTGATTAAGTGTTACTGAAATATCACTATTCCCATGCACATTTGGAGATAAATACATTTTCGTGGTCCAGTCTGAGGATCTAACCATCATTTATGGCTCTGTTTCTCAAAGCATGGTCTGTGTAGATCACTCTCATTAAATTCACCTGCAGTATTTGTTAAATTGCAGAACCCTAACCTCCAGCTCCTACCCACTGAATCTAAATATCTCAAGACAAAGTTTGGGAATCTATATTTGTAACAAGTTTCCCAACTGTGTGTGCACCAAACTCTGGAACCATGTTTAAAGGGTAACCAGGGTCTTTATAGAGAAACATAATTCTTTCTTTTAAAAAAATCACCAATTTTGGATAGAGTATTGTTAATTAGGGGAGATTCTATTCCTTTCCTAAGATACTTAAGTTACATGATGATTTTTAAGTTAAGATGATTTCTCATTGTCCTGTTTTTACCTATTGTTTTATTATGGCAATACACACACACACACACACACATACACACACACATGTTACATTTTCCATTTTAATTTTTTAATAGGTTTTTGCCATAGGGCACATGTGCTCACCAAAGAAAGAGGAAAAGCAAAACCACTCCCCAGGGCAGATGACCATGCTGCAATCCCTTTTTCTCCATTCTCCTCCCAGAATTTTGGGCAAGCATGCAGACATGCCCAGCGTAATTTTCAAGCTATCAGGTCAAAGACTCGACCCATGTTTGGCCATGTGTGAATACAGCACCTTAAGCTCCATGGCATCTGCTGGCCCTTAACTATTTTTAAGTATATAATTTAGTAGCACTAATTACATTCATAGTGTTTTACAACTATCACTATGCTATACTCCCAAAATTTTAGTAACTCCAAACAGAAGCTATATACTAATTAAGGACTAACTCTACATACCATCTTCCACTAAACCCTTGGAACCTCTATTCTACTTCTGTACCTATAAAACTGTCTATTCTAGATATTTCATATATGGGAAATCATATTAATTCTTTTATGTCTGGCTTATTTCAAAAAGTATAATGTTTTCAAGGTTCATCAATGCTCTGGCACGTATCAGAATTTCATTTATCTTTTAGAGCTGGAAAAGAATCATTTGTATGTTGTCTTAGCATAGATTTTCATTACAAAATACCATAGAGTAGTTTTAAGTGGTATTTCATTTTGATTTTTATTTGCATTTCCGTAGTGATTAATAATGTTGAGCATTTTTCCATGTGCCTAGTGGTTATTTGTATATCTTTGAAGAAGTTTATCTGTTTAGGTTTATCTGTACTCATTCTTTTTTTTTCTCTCCTATTTCTCAGTTCAGTATTTTGTCTTTTCATTGTTGAAATGTAGGGGTTCTATATACATTCTGGATATTAAATCCATATCAAGTACATGACTTGCAAATATCATCTCTCACCTCCTGAGTTGTTTGTTCGCTCTCTTCATAGTGCCCATTATGGCATAAAAGTTTTTGTTTTTTGTTTTAATTTTCAAGATCTGTGCACTCACCAGAGAGAAAGGAAAAATGAAAAAGCAAGCCTCCAAGTCTCGGACTTGAACCATTATCAGCCATGTGAGAGTGCAGCATTTTTAACCACCATGCCACCTGTAGGCCCCAGAAGTTAGTTTGTAAAAGATTATATAGACTTTTTCTTTTCTTTTTTCTTTATTCTTTTTTTAAGAGCTGTTAACAAATAAATAGATAATACAGAAAGAGCCAAATAAAATATAAAAGTCAAATTCTTCGGCTTGATCTTCAAAGACCTCCCTGATCTACTTCAAGTCCCAGGATAATAGAAAGGCACGCTCCAGTCCAATTAAAATAGTTGATATCATCCATCATTTTTCAAGCTGGACTCATCCAAGACTGGAACTTCAGTCAGCATGTGGAATCCAGCTGCCATTGACTGGCTCCAGAAGTTTTCTGTTTTGATGAAGTTCAATTTATCTTCTTTTCTTTTGTCTGCACTTCTGGTGTTACACAAGGGGGTCTTCAAAAAAGTTCATGGAAAGTGCATTATTATGAAAAAAAAACCCTATGCATAGATTTCCATTTTTTTGGAGAGGTTTTTGCTATAGGGCACATGCGCTCACCAGAAAGACAGAGAGACAGAAAGCTAGAAATCACCCCCAAGGGAGGATGGTTACACTGCAATCCCTTCTCCTCCATTCTCCTCTCAGGATCTTGGGCACGTACGCACACATGTCTGGCGCGAGTTTAAGCCACCGGGTCTGGGACTCGAACCACAGTCGACTACATGGGAGTCCAGCAACATAGCCATTATGCTAACTGCTGGTCCCCAGATTTCCATTTTTTGTGGGTACCAAAATAAATTTGTACTTTAATTCCATTTCCCATTAGCTTTTTGGATCCCTTTGTATTTAAGAAACCATTGCCAAATCCAAGGTTTAGATATTTTCTTTAAGTATTTTATACTTTTACCTCTTAAATTGTTATCTTTGAGTTAATTTTTAAATATGCTGCAAGGGTAAGGGCTAACTTTATTCTTTTTATGTGAATATCCAGTTTTCCTCCTACCACTATTTTTTTTTTGGGGGGGGAGGTTTTTGCTATAGGGCGTGTGCGCTCGCCAGACAGACAGAGAGAGAGAGATAGAAAGCCAGAAATCACCCCCCAGGGGGGATGGCCACGTC
>NW_006204341.1:380395-383973 GCF_000334495.1 Tupaia belangeri chinensis
GACTACGTGGGAGTCCAGCGACATAGCCATTACGCTAACTGCTGGTCCCCATACCACTTATTAAAGAGACTTTTCTTTCCCTCATTGATTCTCTTGACTTCCTTGTTGAAAATCAATTGATCACAGGTGTGTGGGTTTATTTCTGGACTCAATTTTATCTCATTGATATATAATATACATATGTCTCTTATATCATCACCACACTGTTTTGATTACTATAACTTTGTAGTACATTTTGAAATTAGAAGACTGTAGATCTTCCAACAATCTTTCTTTCAAGATTGCTTTGATTATTTGTGGTCCCTTGAAATTCCATATGAATTTTAAAATGGATTTTTCTGCAAATAAATTATATTAGAATTTTAATGGGATTGCACTGAATCTGTGGATCACTTAGAGTAATACTGTTATTTTAAGTTAAGTCTTGGGACCAGCAGGTGGCATTGTGGTTAAGGCACTGGACTGCCACATGATTAATAGTGTTTGATTCTCAGACCCCTTGACTTGAAACTCATGCCAGGTGCATATGTATGTGTACCCTAAATCCCAAGAGGAGAATGGAGAAGGGATTTAGCCATGGCCATCCTCGTGGTGGGGGGATGTTTTCTCACTTTCTGTCTTTCTGTCTCTCTCTTACCTCTGGCGAGTGCAGAAGCCCTTCATCACAAAAAAAAAAAAAAAAAAAAAAAAAAAAATCTCTCAAAAAAAAAAAAAAAAAAAAGACAAGAGAAGATAATAAAAAAAAAAATTAAGTCGTCCAATCCATGAATACAGAATGTCTTTCCAATAGGTCTTCTTATTAAAATATTAGCATACCAAATTCATCAGCATATTACTGAAAATTTCTTTCAATAATGTTTTGTAGGTTTGAGTGTACAAGTCTTAGGCTTCTGTGGTTAAGTTTATTCTTCAGTATTTTATTCTTTTTGATAATGTATGGTAAATAGAATAGTTTCCTTAATTTCTTTTTTACATTATTCACTGTTAGTGTATAGAAATATAACTAATATTTACATGCTGGTTTATTTCCTGTAATTTTGCTGAATTTGTTTATTAGCCCTTACAGGGTTTTCGTGGATTATTTTGAGACTTTTAGATATAATATTACACCATCTGAAAATGGAGGTAGTTTTAACTGTTACTTTTAATTTAGATGCCTTTTGTTTCTTTTTCTTACCTAATTTTCTACCTAGAACTTCTAGTATTAGGTTTAATAGAAATCATAAAAATAAGCATCCTTTTCTTTTTACTGATCTTTGAAAAAAAGTTTTCAGTCTTTCATCATTGGTTGTGATATTAAATAAGGAATTTTTATGTATTATGTTTTTTTTATCAGATTGAGGAAGTTCCTTTCTATTCTTGGTTGTGAGTTTTTTATAATGCAAGGGTGTTGGACTTTTTCAAATTATTATTATTATTATTATTTTTAGAAAGAGATTTTTGTTATAGGGCACATGTGCTTGCCATGGAGAGACAGAAAGAGAAAGTGAGAAATCACCTCCCAGGAGGGATGGCCACACCACAGTGATTTCTCCATTTTCCTCTTGGGATTTTGGGCACACACACACACACACACACACACACACACACACAGAAACACACCTGGCATGAGGTTCAAGCTACCAGTCTGATACTCCAACCACAGTCTACCATGTGGGAGTCCAGCGCCTTAACCAGTATGCCATCTGCTGGTTCCAAATGACTTTTTTTTTTAATCTGTTGAAGTGATCATACGTTTTTATCTTCATCCTATTAGTATGATGAATTTGATATATTGCTTTTTTGTATGTAGAACCACTTTTACATTCCTAAAATGAATCCTACCTGTTCATATGTATAATTCTTATAATAAAGTGGTGAATTTGGTATGCTAGTATTTTGATGACAATTTTTGCATCTGTCTGCATCTTATATCAGTCTGTAGTTTTTTGCTTGTTTTTTCTCGTACTGTCTTTTTTCAGCTTTGGTATCAGGATAACACCTCCCACAGAGAATGAGTTAGGATGTGTTTTCTATTCAATGTTTTAAATGTCTGAGAATTGTTAGTGCTAGTTATTCTTTAAATGTTTGGTGGAATTCACAAGTGAAACTGATTCTGATTTTTTTTCCCTGTTGGGAGGTTTTGGATTCAGTCTCTTTGTTATAGTTCTGGTCAGACTTTTTGTTTCTTCCTAATTCAGTCTCATGTGTTTCTAGGACTTCATTCATTTCATCTAGGTTATCCAATTTCTTGGCACACAGTTGTTCACAGAACTCTCTTCTAGTCCTTTTTATTTTTCTAGAAGTCAGTAGAAATGTCCTCTCTTTCATTTCTGTTTTTAGTTACTCCAGTCTTCTTTCTCCTTTTCTTAGCCAACCAAACTAAAGGTTTATCAATTTTGCTGATCTTTGTAGAGAACCAACATTTTTTTTCATAAATATTTTGAATTTTTCTAGTTGCTTTTTGGTTTATCTTTACTGTAATCCTTATTAGCTCCTTCCTTCTGCTAGGAATTAAATTTCTCTTCTTATTCTAATTCCTTAAGCTGTCTAGGTAGGTTATTAATTTGAGATAGTTCTTCTTTATTAAGATAGCGTTTATAAGTTTCCATCTAAACATTACCTTAGCTATGTCTCATAATTTTTGCTATATCTTTGTTTTTATTTATTTTGAAATATTAACTTCATGACTTTTTCACTCATTGGTTATTCAAAGGTATGCTATTTAATTCTCACATATTCATGAGTTTCTCATGCTTTCTTCTGTTATTGCTTTCTAGTTTTAGTCCATTCTCTTCAGAAAAGATACTTTGTACAATGTCAATTTAAAAATGCTTTAAGACTTGTTTTGTGGTCTATCATATTGTCTAATCTGGAAAATGTCCCATGCACAATTGGGGAAAATGTATACTCTGCTGTTACTGGAAGGAGTGTTCTGGTAGGTCTAATTGGTTTACACTGTCTTTCAATTTCTCTAATTTGTCAATGATAGTCTGCCCAGATGTTCTATTCATTATTGTAAGTGGGGTGCTATGACTTGAACATTCATTTCCCCTCCAAAATTTATGTTGAAACTATATCCCCAATGACAGCAATAAGACATGGGGTTCCTGAGGTGGGTGATTAGGCTATGTGAGCTTCAATCTCATGAGTGAATTGATGTTTTGGAAAAGGAGTCAAGGGGACACATAAGCCCTCTGTAAGGACACGGCATCCATCCCTGCTGAAGGTTGCAGCAACAAGACACCATCTTGGAAATAGAAAAGCCCTCACCAGACACCAGTCCTGCCTGCACATTAATCTTGGAATTCCTAGCCTCTAGAACTGTGAGAAATACATTTCTATTCCTTCTTAATTGCCCTGTTTGTGATATTTTATTATGGCAACACAAATGGATTAAGACATGGGGGTACTGTAGTATGAAATTATTATTATAAGATTGCATTTGCTACTTCAAATATGTCAGTATTTGCTTTATATTTATTGGGGGTTTTGGGGGGGAGAGTTTTTTGTTTTGTTTTTGTTTTTTATTGCTTTTTGTTTTTTTTTTTGTTTTTTTTTTTTTTTGGGAGTTTTTTCATTTAAGGCGCGTGGCGTCA
>NW_006204341.1:384109-396589 GCF_000334495.1 Tupaia belangeri chinensis
TTTAAGCCACCGAGTCCGGGACATGAACCGCGGTCGACTATGTGGGAGTCCAGTGACATAGCCATTATGCTAACTGCTGGTTCCCTGATTTTTGTTTTTTTTGTTTGTTTGTATATTTTGTTTGTTTGTTTGTTTTTTTCCCTATAGGGTGCATATGCTCGCCAGAAAGAGAGAGACAGAGAGACAGAAAGCAAGAAATCACCCTCCTGCAGCAGGGATGGCCACACCGCAATCACTTCTCTTCCATTCTCCTCTCGGGATCTTGGGCACACATGCATATGTGCTCGGGGTGAGTTTAAGTCACCATGTCCAGGACTTGAACTGGGGTCAACTACATGGGAGAACAGCAACATAGCCATTACACCATTTGCTGGTCCTTATTGGGACTTTTAAAATAAAAATACATGTTATTAAGTTTGTTGAGACTAAACTTTTCATCAATATATATTATCCTTGTTTGTTACCTACTAACTTTTTTCACTTAAAATCTATTCTGTCCAGTAACAACATTATCACCTACCTTCCTTTGGTTACTATTTACATGGAATATCTTTTTTCCATCACTTTTTTTTTGTATAGCAAAGTGGAGAGTTATGGAAGGAAAGGAAAGGGAAAACAGAGCTCCCAAGAAGGGAAGAGTTCCAGAAAATGGATTACTCTCCATTCTTTTACTTCTAACTAATTCATCTTTGTATCTGAAGTGAGTTTTTGTAGGTGGATCATGTTTTAACATTCATTCTGCTAATTTCTATTTTTTAATTGGAAAGTTTAATCCATTTATATTTAAGTTAATTACTGTTAGGAAAGAATTACTTCTGTATTTTTTTTGTTTTCTGTATATCTTATATGTCATTTCCACAACTTTTGCACTAATGTCTTTTTTCTATTTTGCTGGAATTTTTGTAGTATTCTATTTTGACTCTCTCCATTGAATTTTTGTATATTTTAGTTAGTTCTTAATGGTTACATTGAAATTATAAGATCTTAAATTTATAGCAACCTAGTTTGCATAATGCCAACTAAATTCCAATAGTATACACTCTGCTCTAATATCTCTCCATTCCTTCTACTTTATATTATTACTATCTTAGATTACATTTTTAAACATGTTTGTTTGTTTGTTTTACAGCTGAGTGGTATTCCATAGTGTGTATGTGCCAAACTTTTTCGATCCATTTATCTGTTTTGGGACATTTGAGTTGATTCCATGACTTAATAATTGTGAATAATGCTGCAATAAACTTTGATGTGTATTTTTCCAACTGAGTATATTACTATGTTTTGGGTAGATTTCCAGGTTAATTAAGCAGTATTTAATGAAATTAAGATGTGTTGACCCTAAGACCCAGAACTTCCTTCTTTAACAGAGCAAAGCTATTCAAAGCAGTTGTTTGGAGAACTATTTGTTTTTTTGAGAGGTTTTTGCTATAGGGCACATGCGCTCGCCAGACAGACAGAGAGAGACGGAGATACAGAAAGCGAGAAATCACCCCCCAGGGGGGATGGTCACGCCGCAATCCCTTCTCCTCCATTCTCCTCTCGGGATCTTGGGCACGCACGCACACGCACCCGGCGTGATTTTAAGCCACCAGGTCCGGGACACGAACCACAGTCGACTACATGGGAGTCCAGCGACATAGCCATTACGCTAACTGCTGGTTCCCAAAATATCTCATTCTTTTACTTTACTTATGGTGTATTTTCTTTTTTTATAAAGAATTGTTTATTTTATATATGTACATATGTGTGTTTGTATATATAATATATATATATATATATGTGTGTGTGTATGTGTGTGTGTGTGTGTGTGTATATATATATATTAAATTTGACCAGTGAGAGAGAGACAAAGTGAGAAAGCAAGCCGCCAGGTCCAGGACTCAAACTGCAGTCAACCATGTGGGAGTCCACTGCCTTAGCCACCACGCCACCTGCCAGCCCCTTATGGTGATTTTTCTTACATACAACCTTATTGTTTAAATAGAACCACCTTTATCCATTTTTTTTTATGATTTCTACCTTTGTGTACCATTTAGGATATGATTCATTATCCTGTTATGATAGATCTCCCTTATATTTTTTTCGGGAAAACTTTAAAATATATTTTTTGGCATTTAAGTCTATTAATGACATAAAGGAAAGGTTTTTTTTTTTTTTTCTGTATAGTACGAAACCAGGATAAAGTTCATCATTTTCTACATGGATAACAAATTGTCCTGATATCATTTATTGAATGATTCAATTTTTCACCACTGTATAGTGGTCTCACTTGTATCAGAAAATAACTTTCTGTAACACTGTGAGTCCATTTCTCAGCTCTTTAATTTTTATCAGTTTCCATTTTTCTATACTTATTTCAATATCACACTATTTTAATTATTACAGCTTTATATTAAGTACTGATATACCATAGGATAAATTCTACCTAATAATTTTTGTCCTTTAGATTGTACTTGGTCATTTACTCATCTATAAGAATATTCAAGTAATTTCCATATGTTGTGCAAAATAACCATGCTAATATTTTTCTTCTTAGAATAATATTGATTTTGGGACCAGTAGATGGTGTAATGGTTAGGCTGCTGAACTCCTATGTAGTTGATAGTGGTTTGAGTCTTGGACCTGGAGGCTTAAACTCACACCAGGTATGTGTATGTGCATGCCCAAAGTCCCAAGAGGAGAGCAGAGGAGAGGGGATTGTGGTGTGGCCATCCCCTCTGGGGGGGGTGATTTCTCACTTTCTGTCTCTCTGTCTCTCTCTGCCTCTCCAGTGAGTGCATGTGCCCTATAGCAAAAATCTCTCTTAAAAATAATTTTTTGATTTTATCAGTTAATTTTAGGTAAATGAGAATCTTCTTCTTTATAAACCTGACCTATCTACTTATTTCTTATTTTATTTACTTCAATTGAGTTGTGTAATTTCTTCCAAAAATGTATTATACTTCTGATATTATATTTATTCCTTGTTTTTTCTTTGTAGATTTCTGCAGCTATTGTGATGGGATAACTTAAATTAGTACCTGCTACTTTTTCTATATTTCTCTTTTTTCCATATCCATTTTGCATCTGGTGAGTTTTCTTTATTCTCGTATTAGTGCAATGGTTTGTCTGTAGTTTCTCTTGCATTTCTAAAGAAGCCTAAAGTCATATAATCTGGGGTGTCAGCAGGTGGCATAATGGTTAAAGGTACTGGATTCCCACATGGCCAACCGCAGTTTGAGTCCTGGACCTGGTGGCTTGCTTTCTCCCTTTCCTTTTCTCTATCTGTCTCTAGTCAAATTAAAAAATAGTAACAAAAATGGAATTAAATAAATAAATCTTTGAAAATTAAATAAAGTCATATAATCTGTAAATAGTAAGAATTTATCACTTTTCTTTTTTTGATTATTGGAAATGATATTATTTTATTTATGTATTTGTACATATGTATATATTTCCAAAGCCCTTTATCAGATTATTATTCAGAAATGGTAATAATGGGCCTTCTTACATTGTTTCTGATTTAATAGGGATATTTCTTTTTTTATAATTATTTCATTGAACTTTACTTATTTATTTATTTTTTTTCATTCATTTTAATCTAATCAGAGAGGGACAAAGAGAGAAAGAGAGAGAGAGAGAAAGAGGGAAAGTGAGAAAGTAAGCCCCCAGATCCAGGACTCAAACTGCGGTCAGCCACATGGGAGTCCAGAGCCCTTAAATATCACACCACCTCCGGCCCCTAATAGGGATATTTCTATGGTTGTACTATTTGATATTTTATAAGAGGTTTTATTTACTATGATTTATCTCATTAAGGAAGTTCTTATTTCTTCTAAAGTACAGTTTTACCATAAAAGAACTGTAGTAAATGCTTCTTAATCCAGTGAGACTATCATGTTATTTTTCTCTTTTAATTTATCAATATAGTAAATTAGAAGATTTTCTAATATTGACCCATACTTGTTTTCCCCAGATAAACCAAACTGGGACAATTTTTTTTTTTCACATTGCTGAATTTGTTTCCAAATATTTTACCATTTAGGATTCTTGCATGAGATTTATTTCTTCCTTCTACTAATAATGTTCAGGGTTTTTGTTGTTGTTTGTTTTTTTAGATAGATTTTCACTATAGGGCTATAAAGCTAGCATGTTAACTATCACACCACTGGCCAGACCACTGTAGTCCTTCTTTCATGAATGAGGCTGCCATTCTTAGATAATGGGAGAAATGGTTTCTCACATGCAGTGTTCTGACTTAACCCATCTGCTAACCTCATCTTCTGTGTGAGTACTAAAACACAGCCATGCACATACTAAAATCTACATTTCTTCCAAATTCATATGTGTATTTACAATGATTTCATTATATTTTATTTCTACTATGTTTTTAGGTATAGAGAGGGATTTTTTTATTAGCTCAGTCCACCATGTACTTGAAGCTGGCACTTCATTTATTTATTTATTATTTATTTTTTCATTGTCAGAAGGCACATGTGCTCATGAGAAAGAGAGAGAGAGACACAGAGAGAGAAAGCACTCTCCAATGGGGCATGATCACACCACAATCGCTTCTACTCCATTTCTCCATCCTGTCAGGATTTGGAGCATACATGCACACATACCCTCAAGTGTTTTTCAAACTACCAGGGCTCAATATTTGAACTGCGGTTAGTCATGTGGGATCTGACTCCCTGAATCACTAGGCTATGGGGCCATCCCTTATTGATTCATTTTACAAACACATATTAGGTATCTGATATATATGAGGAGATAATGCTAAACATCAGTTAGATAAAAATTAATATTTTGGAGTCCTTCTCAAATTCTAGTGTAACAATTAAAACATTAATCACATAGTGCTGGTCTGATTCTAACCAGTTGCAAGTTACTTGGTTTCATTATTTCATCCTTCCCTAAATGATCATTGGAAAGAATTTTGCATTCTCTCATAACTTCTAAGCACTTCTTTCTGAACTGTAAAGATACTAACAATTGACAGTTCTTTTTTTTTTTAAGAGAGATTTTTGCTATAGGGCGTGTGCATTCACCAGAGAGAGAAAGAGACACTTTAGAAAATGAGAAATCGCCCCTCAGGGGGTATGGCCATGCGAAAATCCCTTCTCTTCCATTCTTCTCTTGGGATCTTGGGCATGCATGCACACGCACCAGGTGTGAGTTTGAAGCTGCTAGGTCTGGGACTTGAACCATGGTCACCTACACGGGAGTAGAGAGACATAACCATTATGCCATGTGCTGGTATCACAACTGACAATTCTTAATCACAGAACTTGAGTATGTTTTTTAGGTCATGGTGTCTGCAACTATAGCCCTTGCCACACTAACTAACAACACCAGCATCCATCAACTTTTTTGTCTGTATCATCTCCTCCTTGCTGTCTGAGAGGATAATTTCACTTTTTACTTTTTCCCTGTCTTGTAAACCTCTCCTTTAGTGTCAAATGGAGATATGGATTCCTGACCGTCTATCTATCTTTAACTCTGGTAATACTTTAGGCCCAGCCATCTGCACAATGGGTCTAAGAAACATTTTCAGTTAAGCATCATGATAGGGCAAATTTAGAACTAAGGAAGTCAATTTGTATGTAAATTAGGATCTTGAGTCAGACAAACTCTAGATTTTTCTGTTTAGTGTCTCAGTATTTATTTTAGTTAAAACAATTCTGATTAAATCAGATGTTCTTTTCCTTTGCAATTTTCATTACAGAGTTAAAAGCCTTTTATAGTGAAGCAGAGTAATTCAATGTTTTTCAGAGGCTACATCTCTCCCATCTAGCCCAGCTCTTTGTGAAAGTTGCTCTACTAAGTCTTACTTTTTCCCTGACCTATGACAGAAGCAAAACTTGTTTCTATATGTATAGCATAAAATAATTCCAATTCATATTGAAACATTATTTTTCACATCCTAAAATCCATAAGAGTTTGTTCTAATTCTTGAAATCTTTTCTTTTTCTGAGAGGTTTTTTTGTTTGTTTGTTTGTTTGTTTTGTTGTTTTACGATGCGTGTGCTCACCAGAGAAAGAGAGACAGACAGAGCAACAAAAGGTGAAAAATCACTCCCCAGGGAGGATGGCCATGCTGCAGTCCCATATCCTCTATTCTCCTCTCAGGATTTTAGCCATGCATGCCCATGCACCTGGCATGAGTTTCAAGCTACCAGGTCCGGGACTCAAACTGTGGTTAGCTATGTGGGAATCCAGTACCTTAACCACCACACCACTTACTAGCCCCTAATTCTCAAATTCTTAAAAGAAAAAGATAAGAAAATCAGTTTAGGGGAGCAACAGATGGCGTAAAAGTTACATCACTGGAATCCCACATGGATGACCACGGTTCGAGTCCCAGACCCGGGAGCTTCAAACTCCTGCCTGGCACATGTGCATGCATACCCAAAATCTCTAGAGAAGAATCGAGGAGAAGGGATTGTGGCATGGCCATCCCCCTGGGGAGTGATTCCTCACTTTCTGTCTCTTTCTC
The DNA here is from genome assembly GCF_000334495.1 of Tupaia belangeri chinensis. Lineage (NCBI taxonomy): Eukaryota > Metazoa > Chordata > Mammalia > Scandentia > Tupaiidae > Tupaia > Tupaia belangeri. The sequence goes on from NW_006204341.1 coordinate 390,587, forward strand.
TCCAGTGAATGCAAATGCCCTATAACAAAAACCTCTCAAAAAAAAAAAAAAAAAAAAAAAAAAAAAAAAAAAGAAGAAGGAAAAAAAAAAAAAGAAAAGAAAAGAAGAAGAAGGAAAAGAAAAGAAAGAAAGACAAAGAAGGAAAAAGAAAATAAGGTTAGAAGTTTTCCAGAAAAAAATTAAAATTATATTACATTATCACATAAGGAAGTTATTAATGATTATCCTTAGGTTATATCCTTAGGTTACATGCTTTAGTCCATATATTATTTTTATAAAAACATATCTTTTTTCAAAGTTAAAAATATATTCCTAGGTACCTACTAATTTCAACTGCCAAGACATTCTTCTTAGGAGTTTTGAGATATATTTCTACAATGTAGTTTCAATCCAATCTTGATATTTGAATACTTTACCCAGCTCTAATGATGCTACTTCATAATAATGTCAGAAACATCTAAATCCTAGCTCTTAAAATCACTTTAATTTTTGTTTTTAATGCCCATATTCTATTTCATGTGTTTTTCTTTTTTGGCATAGAGTAAAAGAAACAATTCCATACCCCTAGGCTTATTATAGCCCTTTATTTTGAAGGAAAGTTTCTGGGTAACTCATTTTATCCTGGTGTAATTTTTAATAGTTCTCCCCTCACTCTTAAAAGTGTCTTGGTTTCGATGATTAATTGTATACTCATTCTAATAATGAAAGAAACTTGGATAGCCCTGTATAGCATAAAGTTATCTGTGGTGCCTAATTTATCTTCTGTCTCTAGGCACTTTAAGGTCCCAGTAATTGAAATATCTAGTTGTCAATTATTACTGTGCTTTTCTGTCTCACTTAGTATTAATTAAAGTGAAATCAAATTAAAATACTTAAATATTTCTTCCAAGCTTTTATCTTGACTTATGTGATGTTCAATGAAGAAGGAGCATTATGACCAATAAGAGGGTAGTTTTTAAATGGTTGTTCCATTTACTGAATATTTTTCAAGGAGAAATAAATTACTTGGAAAGTCTTTAATATAGTATTTTCCTTAGAGAAACTTTTCCCATCAAATGGATGCAAATGTTATTCTTATGATTCATTTAATTCATGTTTTTTGATAAAGGAAAACAATGTCCCTCATGAATTATAAAAGAAAATAAAGATAATGAAGTAAGAACTGTGCATGACCAGCAGTTAGCATAATGGCTATGTCACTGGACTCCTATGTAGTCGACCGTGGTTCGAGTCCCGAACCCGGTGGCTTAAACTCACACTAGAAGCGTGTGTGTGCATGCCCAAGATCCCGAGAGGAGAATGGAGAAGAACTGATTACGGCGTGGCCATCCCCCCTGGGGGGTGGTTTTTCGCTTTCTGTCTCTCTGTCTTTCTGGTGAGCGCATGCGCCCTATAGCTAAAACCTCTCCAAAAAAAAAACTGTGCAAGTATTAACTAGTGAAAACTTTCTTTCATATTTCTCATAATGCTTTGCCTGGTGTTACCCAGGCTTTGAGGCCAGGTAAAAACCAAGACTGCACTGAGTTAGTATCAAGCAGCCATAGTAGGGTAACTAACTAAGCAATACTGACAGTTGGAGGGTGATTTAGGAGGAGAAAAAGAGACACTGAATAGCTCTTGAGGCAGTCCCAGAAGTTATTTTTCAGGAAGAGAACAGGGTATCTGAAGCTGCAAATGGAGAGTTTGAAAAATAGAATATGGGGTCAAGGGTCACTTGATCAATTCTGTAGAACTGTATCCTTGCGCAAGTGACTTTTCTGGGGCCTTCTTAGCAATCGTAGTGGCTTTACTCCAAGGCCCCTAAGGTATCTGCCACCTGGAATCTGATAGCACTTAAGGCTATCTGTCCTTCTAGTCTGAATACAAATGCTACTGAAATCACTTTATACAAGGCATATCACATTTTCTCCTTGAAATTTAAAAAATTGTCTATTGCTTCATTTTATTTTGGCAGACCAACTGCTTCTTTGACTCTTTGAATTTCCGTTTTGATTTGAGTAAATTTTCATTCTAGTACTCTATTATGGATAGGTAAGTTTAAATTGAAGGCAACCTCAAAAGCAGTTTTGCATTAAAAAGAGTTTTAAATTTCAGTGTTTCTACTCATATTTTTATTTATTTATTTATTTATTTATTTATTTGCCAGAGTGTGTGTACAGTCATCAGAGAGAAAAACAGATATGAACAGAAAAGGAAAGAGAGAAAAATTCTCTATGGGGAATGGTCACACCACAATCCCTTCTCCATCTCTCCATCCTCTTGGAATTTGGGGCACATATGCCTACTATGTTTCACAAGTTACCAGGTTTAGGACTCAAACTGCAGGGTCAACCATAGGATCTGGCTGCTTTAACCACTAGGCCCTCAAGCCAGCCTTTTACTCATCTTTTAAATAAAATTATTTATATATATTATAGCTTCTCTTTCACATTGGTAATTATGTTCATTTATGAAAAGTGCAGAATTATTATACTCACTCCCAAATTTCTAAAATCTGCACATATAATTGTTTCATATAATTATTTTATATTATTATATTTCAGAAGAGATGTGTAAATTTGAGCAGTAAAATATAATGTAAACATCTATAAGAAAAACTGGTAAGCCAACCTAGTTTCTCAAATATCCCCGACAGGAAAGAGGTTTTTCTAGAACTTTTTCCTAGCTCCATTATGGAAGTGAGGAACCAAGCATGCTGACATGTAAGGTTAGGTAACACCAATTTTTTTTGTTGTTTTTATTCTTATTTGGTATGTTTATTTTTATGAGGATCAACCAAAAGAAATACATACTACCTCTGAGAAGTGAAATGTACTGGGAACCAGCAGTTAGCATAATGACTATGTCGCTGGACTCCCATGTAGTCGACCGCGGTTCGCGTCCCAGACATGGTGGCTTAAAACTCGGGCCAGGCGCGTGTGTGTGCATACCCAAGATCCCGAGAGGAGAATGGAGGAGAAGGGATTGCAGCATGGACACCCCCCTGGGGGGTGATATCTCGCTTTCTGTCTCTATGTCTCTCTCTGTCTGTCTGGCAAGCGCACGCACCCTATAGCAAAAACCTCTCGCCCCCCCGAAAAAAAGAAGTGAAATGTACTGTGAATACAGTAAAAACCCCAGAGAAAAAATATCTTGTCCAAAGAGTGCAGATTTTCAACAGACATAATCTTAGACTTTAACTCTCAGGCTCTAAGCAATAACCCTGCCCTACCCTAGCTCTCTTCATATCCTATGCCTATTAAAAAATTACTTTTTAATACTATAAAAGTTGAATCAGGCATTGTCAAAAATCCTTCTCAATACATCCCACCTTCTAGTATCCTGATAAGGAGGAAAACAATAAAGTAGAAACAGTTAAAGTAAGGATTCAGAGATTATAAGAAGTTTAGTTTGGGGGTGGATAGGGGGCAAGGTCCATGGGCCTACACAGAAATAGCAGTGAGTGCCCAAACTTGGTTCCTCTCACTTTTATCCAAGAATAATAATTTCTAGAAAGAAATGCATTTTACTATGTGTTAATTGGGGAAAGACTTGGACTTTTGGTTTGGATTTTAAAGGTACTACCAAATAGTAAGAGATAGAGTTCAAAGAACCTTTAGGAATGGTTTAGTCTAAGAGTCTATATAGGAGTATGTGATGGTTAGTTTATTTTAATTTTCTTTTTTAAGATACTTTTACTATAGGATGCATGCACTAGCCAGAAAGACAGAGAGACAGAAAGCAAGAAATCACCCACCAGGGGGATGGTCATGTTGCAATCCCTTCTCCTCCATTCTCCTCTCAGGATCTTGGGCATGCATCCAAACACATCTTGCGTGAGTTTGAAGCCGCCAGGTCTGGGACTCGAACTGTACTTGGCTGTGTGAGAGTCAAAAGACATAATTGCTACTCCATCTGCTGGTCCCCAATGTCATATAGTTAATTTTGTATGCCAACTTGTCTAGACTATGATGCCTGGTTATATGTTCAAACACTATTCTAGATGTTGCAATGAAAGTATTTTGTAGATATGGTAAATTTTTATAATCAGGCTACTTTAAGTAAAGGGTATTTCCTTCAATAGTGGAGGTGGGCCTCATCCAGTCAGTTGAAAACCTTAAGAGCAAAAACAGCTTCCCAAGCAAGGAAGGAATTCTGCCCTCATAGTCGTAACAGAAATCCTGCCTGAGTTTCCAGCCGGTGACCTGTCCTGTGCATTTCAAACTATAATATCAAATCTTATGTGAAGTTTCAGTCTGATATGTTTTCTTACAAATTTCTTACAATCACATGAGCTTATTCCTTAAAAGAAAGAGAGAAACAAACATCTGGTTGATTTTGTTTCACTGGAGAACACTGACCGATACATAGAAGATAGCACATGCATTTGTTTTACAGGTTATCACAGAGTTCTAAAATAATTTTTAATTAGAATGTCTTTGGGCAAAGCAAACATGGGGTCTTCAAAAGGTTTATGGATGGGGCCAGCAGGTGGTATAGTGGTTAAGGTGCTGGACTCTCACATGTTTGGCTGCAGTTTGAGTCACAGACTCAGCAGTTTGAGACTCATGCCAGTCACGCGTGTGCATGTGTGCCCAAAATCCTAAGAGGAGAATGGAGAAGGGATCATAGCATGGCCATCTTTCCTGGAGGTGATTTCTAAGTTTCTCTCTCTCTCTCTCCCTCTCTCTCTCTCTCTCTCCCTCTCTCTGTTTCTCTCTGTCTCTCTGACAAATACACATACATTGTAACAAAAATCTCTCTCAAAAATGCAAATTATGAAAAAACTACATATCATTTTCAAAAATTTTTCCCATTGAAATAAACTCATACATTAAGTCTATTTTTCCATAATGCTTTTGAGGTCCCCTTGTGAATTCTTCAGTTCCACTGGGTATCCACCATTTCCTGAATTTCCTCCACTTGGTAGTTTTACCCCTAAAAATATGAGAATGCTTTCCAAAGCTACCATCTCAGTTTACAAGTGAGAAAACTGAAATCGTTTTTTTTAGGGTTTTTGCAGTGCTAACACTAAAGTTCAGATGACTTGGCTTCCAGAGCACTGCCCTTCCCATGATGCATTGCTGCTTTCTTGCCTCTTCTCTTTGCAGCCCTATCAAGAGCTTAGCATCAGCCTTGTTTCTAGCAGTTATCCCAAACTGAACAACTCAAGTCTGTCAGCTCAGTTTAAACTTTCTCTGATAAGGCATTAAATTCAAGTTTAACAGTGCTTGGCTCTGGTCTTTCTCTCCAGCCAGTATAGGAAAGGACTTTAGTGGTGGCCAGAATAGGATAGGGACTATTTCTTCCCACAATGGATGAAGGAACTATTGCTAGGCACGGTGGGGGTAGGTTCAGACAGGATCTTCAAGAGCAAGACCTGAGGTTTCAGAGAGCCAGATTAAGTGTCAAAGCCTCAGAGTATTTGAATTTCTTAAAGAAGCAGGTGCTCAATCCCATTCAAGAAGGTTTAGTTACATGGTTTTTAATAAGTCCTTATTGTAAGATGGGCTCAATTTTATGCCATCCCATTATAAGAACACATAAAGCTTTTTTTTTTTTTTTCAATTGTCAGAAGCCATGTGGGTTCACTGGAGAAAGAGAGAGAGAGAAAGCATGTCCCAATAGGGCATATTAACACTGCAATCCTTTCTCCTCCATTTTCATCCTGTTAGGATTTGGGGCATGCAGAGTTACCGAGTATATACTTCAAGCTCCCAGGGTCAGGATTCAAACCACAGTCAACCATGTGGGATCCAGACTCCCTTAACTACTAAGTTACAGGACTAGCCCCAGAAGAGAGCTTTAATATGAGCTTTTATGGCATTTTTCTTGCTGTGCAGGAAATAGAATAAAAGTCAAAAAGTACTTGTCAGTCAAGATGATGACATAGTGGTTATGCAACTAGTTGGACCCATTTTATACTTCAAGCATGTGAATGCATGCCTGTAATGCAGGCTGCCTGAAACCAGGGATGGATCAGAGTGAACATCCTGTTGGCGGTGCATACTCCTCCCTTCTCTT
>NW_006204341.1:396620-420445 GCF_000334495.1 Tupaia belangeri chinensis
TTTCCCTCTTTCTCTTTCAGAAAAAAATAAACTTAATTTTTAAGAGAATTATTTACTTTAAGTTATTATTATTACTTTAATTTGTTATGAAGCACATTCACTCACTAGAGAGAGAGAAAAAGAGAGGAAAAGTGAGAAAGCAAGCCACCCGGTTCAGAACTCAAACCATAGTCGGCCATGTGGGAGTCTACCCCCTCAACCATCATGCTACCTGCTGGTCCCCAATAAATAAACTTTAAAATATAAGTGAAAATACTTTCCAAATGATGTCCAACCTAACCCCCTTGTTTTTCAGAGGGGGGGACTTTACATAAAAATAAATGAGTTGCCCATGATGTACAGAAAACTCATAGAGAAAGTAGAACTGAAATCAAAGCATTCTCTTCATATTTCAGTGTTCTGTCCATCACACCACAGATTTTACATGTTCTGAGACCCATTAAAGCACCACAAAATATGCAATTTTCATTTGTAGATTCTTTGGGTTACTTTTTTTCAAGAATACCTTGGAATTGCATTTTCAAAGTCAACCCTCTTTTCTAATTTGCATTGATTTGTTAGTTTTTGTTTTTAAAGAAGACAGTGTTCAATCCACATGCTTAATTTCATTCACGGAGATGCATACTTTCTTATCCCAATGAATAGAAAAGGAAAGTACAGAAAAGAAAATGATTGTATTCCATGAAGTTGCACTGTCCTCTTTTTCTCTCAGATTAATGCTATCTGACATGAACATTGCAATTCACTGCATCATGCAGAAAATGTAAAAGGACAGCTTTTCTGAAAAGAAAACCATAGTTTTTAGAAATGTAACTAAAATGAAAAGCAGCCTGTTAGATGGTTCTTCTGGTCAGGCACATGGAAAATGTTTTTTATTTGGCTGTTTTTATCTAGAGGCCAAAAGAGTCCAAAACCAAGGATTTTGCTGTTCATATTACTGTGGTTCTTTCTTTTATTCTTTCCTACTTTATTATCTCCTTACATTCTACTCACCATTTCCAATCTATTTTGCCACTCACTCTAAATTAAAAACAACTTGTCGTTTGGACTCTCCTTGTCATTCTTGCCATCTCCTATCCCCCTTGAGATTCACTAAATCAGGAGAATGCTGTAGCTAGGGTATGTGAATTTTCCCAAAGAATATGATAAGATCTTTCTTTATGGATAAGATGAACCAATATGTGGTACTGATGTTAGGACAATGAAGTCAATTCATACCTGGCTAAAAAACAACACCTAAAGGATGCCAATCAAATGAACAAATGTCAACTTAGAAATCTATAGAACACTACAGGAATTCCAATTGGTCCTTAGACCTGTTCAAGTTAGTCCTTAGACCTGCTCTGTTTTGTAGATTTAGGAATGGTCTCACCACCTTATGAACATTATGGGACCTGATTTCTCATTCACCAATTCTCATTGTTTGGCATAAATTAGAAAATCAATAATCATCAATGACTAAGATGAGTATATTGATACTATGCAGATCAAATCCATAAAATTAAGAATTGACAAAACAAACTCAACCCATTTTTGGTGTCCTGGGCAATGGATCAGATTTAACAAGAACTTGGCTACACATCTAAATTCCTTAACTATAACAATGAAAAAGTGTGGTTTAAGAGCAGACTGTGTTTAAGAATAAGAAACAAAAAGACTCTGAGATAAAGTCAGCTTAAAATATTATAAGAGAATGATAGAATGGCCAGTTAAGCTAATGTGATCTTAGGCTGCACTAAAAGAATGAGATCTAGAACTAGAGAGTTGAATTCCTAGTCTGTTTTTCAGCAGAACATCCGCATTGGCTGAAATCAGTTTTACTAATGATCTAATGATCCATTTCCAGCTTGCCTAAAACGGAACTTCCCTTTGAGTGTTTTGGTATCTATTTGGGGGTCCTAAAACTGAAATAATAATTGTTTTAAAAATAAAGCATGGAGGGTTAGCAGGTGGCATAGTGGTTAAGGTGCTGGACTCTCACATGGTCTACTGCAGTTTGAGTCCCAGACCTGTATCTCACACCAGGCACATGTTTGTGCATGCCCAAAATCCTGAGAGAAGAAGGAAGGGGAAGGGACTGCAACATGGCCATCACTCCTGAGGGGTGGGGGGGGGGGTGAGTTCTTAGTTTCTGTCTCTTTCTGTCTCTCTGGTGAGCACATGTGCCCTATAGCAAAAATCTCTCTTTCTCCAAAAAAGTAAAGCATAGGCACTTTAGACTCATGGATCAAGAGTTCCAAAGTAAACACAGTAGAAAAAGGCACCCATTAGGAAAACAAACTATCCCGTCATTTGTAATATGCAGCATACTTGAGAACTACAATTAAAAAATATCAAATTTTGTCAGGAATATCCTCCAATATATTGGATTTAAAATATGTAAACTTCCCAAAGAGTGGTAAAAGAGTATACGGCATGCTATGAATGCAAAAGCACTCAGAAAAGCATTGCAGTTTAGATAAAGTAGCACATAACCTTAGTCTGCACTGGCAAGATTACAGCTGGACCATTGTACTCAGTTCTGTATGCCTATTGAGAACACACGACACACTGTCAGAGTGAAAACAAGGATGATTGGAAGACATGAAACCGTATCATTTTAGGAAGAAGGGCGGCAACTCAGATAATTGGCTTGGAGGAAAAAGAAGACTTATGAAAGACATGATATCTGATTTAAATATTTGAAAGTATTTATTATATTTATTCTGTGGGCATCACTCTTTTTCAGCACAAAATGACCATATTTTATAATAATCAGGAGTTATCAAAAACAAAAATCCATTTGAATTGTCAAATTGATATTTTCTTTAGGGAGTTTTATCATTTTAGAATTTTAGAACATTTTTCTTAAACATAAGAAAAATTTAAAAATCAGGCCAATAAAGATATTCACATCAATTATATGAAAAATCACTTATAAAGTGTCTCCATTGCCTGAAGGTGCTAGATAAGCTTTCCTACATTTGATCCTGTATTTTGCTTTTCATCATTGTTTCATTTGGAGTTATAAAATTAGCAATATTATTTGAATCTAGGAAGTTGGTCTTACTCCACTTCCTATTCTAAGAATTCACAATCAATACTAACTAATATGATGGGGTTGGAGTTAGAAAGATAGAATTAGTCTTGCATTTCAATGTTAGTATTAAAATACCCCAGAAAATAAAAGCATGAGAACTATGTACCAATTAAATAAATGTGTATTATCCAGCTGAACTATTCAAGCTAATTTATTTCTCCCCTAAACTAGTTTATTAAATGTTTACAGGTTTGGGGCAGGCAGGTTGGCATGGTGGTTAAGGGCGTTGGACTCCCCTATGGCTGACCATGGTTTGAATCCTAGACCTGGTGACTTACTTTCTCACTTTGCCTCTCTCTAATTCTCTGTCTCTCTCTGGTTAAATAAATAAATAATAAATTAATTTAAATCAATTCTTTTAAAAAATTTTTAAGGTTTTTTTTAAAAGTTATTGTTGCATTTCCAATATTTAGTCCCTTAATTGTTAGATTTAAACATATTTAGATATTACCTGATTTAAGTAATAATTGCCATCTAGAAAAATAGCTTTAAAAGCAAAGTTTCTATAAATTAAATTACCTTCTTACATTGACCTTTATAGTAATGTAAGAAAGTGTCCATGAATATTTTTTTATTTCTTTTTTGCTGTTCCTGCCTAAGGGTGATTATAGCACAAGAGGGGTATAGTTACTCCACTAACTCAGAACATCTGCCACCTGCCTGAAGCCATGGCTCAATTCAGGCATGGGATGTAGGGAAGCCCTGATCTTTCCACCTTGCTTTAGTTTCAAATGTTTGCCTCATGCAGGCAACTTCTCATCCCCCACTGCCACAGCCTAGATTTGAAGGCACATCCAAGATCAGTCTGTGGGAGAGATGAGTAGCAGCTGGTCACATCCTGCTGCTTCTGTGGCAAGGTACAGACAACTGGAGAACTCATTTTGTATATGCTCTTGGAAACTATCTGCTGGCAAATTTCTGTTCATATGAGGTTTCTGGAAGCACATATTGAATGTATTCCCTACTTTTCTGTTATGGTTAATTTCTAATTGGTGAATCCCCATGTAATGGAGTACACCTGCACTGTTGAATCAAGAAGCTGGGAAGCTGCAAAGTAAAATTAACAGTTGGCATTTGGTGAGGACACATTACTGCATCTGGAAATTTACTCAATAAATCTGCAGACATTTTATATTACTCTGTGTGTGTGATTTCACACGTACATTATATACCCAGTTAAGAAATTAGCACATCTCTTGACTGCTTCACATTGTGACTCGTGTTAAGGCATCACTGTATCAGTATTCGAGAAGACACTGTTATTGGAAGCTTTGTCTTTTAGCTAAGATGTACAATTGAAGTCCTGACCATTTTGTACTCACTAATTATCCCATGCCACTTTTTCAAGGATATGGACATTAATTAGCTCCAGTGTCCTAAACTAATTTTAAATTAGGTAATTACATTGTATACCCTGCAGTTTCAGCTGGGAAACACGTTTTTCACTTCCTGTCAGTAACTGATGGCCAGCTGTTAAATAGCTTCCAAGTTTTCCCCCGAGATGGTTACACATCAGAAATGATTCCTTTATAGGATGTTTTGAGAATGAACAAGATAAAAGGAGTGATGTAAATGGTATTGTTATTGCTTATTATTATTATCAGTGACAACTCTCTTCACAGCGTCATTGCATTAGTGATTTTGAGGCAGATGACAATGTTATAAGGTCTATCACAAGGATTTTTATTAGGAGAGTTTTTGCCTAAAAAACAATTTGTGGTATTCTAGTACTTCCCGAGTTCTTACAAAATGTGTGTATGTTAAGAGAAAATAAATTTAAACTTACCCTAATTTGAGATTTCATCAAGCATGGCAGGGCCAAGAGGAAAAAGAGAAAGTCACCTGAAGCCTATTTTGAAAATAATATTCAAAGTGTGGAGTAGTCTAATGGATGAAATATTCACTAGCAACACAAGGGAAAGGTAATATAAGGATTCATTTTGTGAGCTACCCAATATCCTCACTCATGAAAATATATCTTACCAGTAGATTCTGTCTCCCCCAAAGTTAATGTACATAAGTCATATTTAATTAAAGACCAAAATTTTAAACCAGAATTAGTAAATGATTTTTGGAACTCAACTTTTAATGGTCATGTACACATTCCAAAAGCTAATGGCCATATATGTAGTATTGTGTGTGTGTATGTGTGTGTGTGTGTGTGTGTGTGTATATATATATATATATATAGAGAGAGAGAGAGAGAGAGAAAGAGAGAGATTCCAAATAAGTAAATATGAGCAATGTGATTCATTTTGTGTACAACTCTTGATCATTATTGAAGTTGAAATAACTCTTAGTAAGCAAGATGCACATTAATGGAATCCATGTTTACTCTTTTTAAATTGCATTATCACAGTATGTACATACAATCCTCAGGGAAGGGAGGCATTTGAAAGATGACTAAGTCTCATCATTCATCCTCTGAATCTAGTAGACTGAGACAGCACTGTGGGACGAGTTTGAATAGAAATTGTTCCCCCTGTGATGCATTCTTTTAAGATTAACAGCATAATCACAAATATCCCTGGCTTCTCTTAATAACCCTTTGTAGACTTAAAACCCATAAAAGAGTATGCTTTACATGAGATTAGCACATTTATGTTCCCTTAGGAAAGAGAACATGCCTTATCCATCTTTATAGCCACCTCTATAGTTGTATAGTATGTTTCAGGAGCTCAATTAAAAACTTTCTGAATAAGAAAACTTTAAAGTTTTTCATTTTTTTCAGTCTTTATCATTTCTTGAGATGTAGCAATTTATACTATTTTTAAGGGAGATTTTTGCTATAGGGTATGCGCACTTGACAGAGAGACAGAGAGAGAGAAAGCAAGAAATAACTCCCCAAGAGGAATGCCCCCATTGCAATTCCCTTCTCCTACATTCTCCTCTCAGGATTTTGGGCAGGCACACACACATGCTTCTGGTATGAATTTTAAGCTGCTGAGTCTGGGACTCAAACCAAACCACAGTCTGTGGGAGTCCAGAGATGTAACCATTATGCCATATGCTGGTCCCAGTTTGTCATCTTTTAATCCCTTTGTGAAGCCATTTCTTGTTCACAAAGTTTCTTAGTATTTAATTTTTCCTAGCCAAAATTTTGATGTCAGGGCCTGGCAGGTGTCATGGTGCTTAAGAGCACTGGACTCCCACATGGCTGACTGAGGTTTGAGTCCTGGACCTGGCAGCTTGCTTTCTTACCTTCTCTCTCTCTCTCTCTGTCCCTCTCTGGTCAAATTAAAATAAATAAATAAAATTAAATAAAATAATTCTTAAAAAAACCCTCATTATCAAAAAGAAAATCTGATGGCTATCAGAGGCAAGGCTGAGTCCCCAACAGAGCCTGAGGACCCAGAGTCTGTGCTTAAAACTTCTGATCTACTAAAAATGATTGACCTCCACAGATTTAATTTTTATCTTAAAGGGGATATGTACCATACTCCATCCTCCACTGGAAGGAAAGTCTAATCCCTAGCTACCTGCCCCCACCCCCAAACACACACATAAACACACTAAGGCACAGCCAGGGTGAGTAGGCTTGCTTTGATTATGAAGATTCTTGAAATCTCATGGCATGCAGAGTTGCAAAAAGGGGTGTAGGATGTGTAGCGCTTAGCACCTTTGGAGGTGGTGGGGGACAAAAGAGAAAAGTCTCAGGGCTCCCTAGGCGTGGTGGTTAAGATGCTGAACACTCCCACATGGACGACCGTGGTTCAAGTACTGGACCTGGTGGCTTGCTTTCTCACTTTCCCTCTCTCTCTCTGTGTATCTCTCTCTGGTTAAATGAAAATAAATGAATGAATAAATAAAATTAAATAAATAATTTTTAAAAAAAGAAAGAGGTGGTAAAGAACCAGATAGATGTGAAAAACAACAGGAAAATCAGAAAACAGAAAAAGAAAAGATGTAAGAGAAAAGACTGGTAGAAAAAGAGAAATAACTCAGGGACCAAATAGGAGGTGGCCAACAAAATAAAACAGGAAGGAAAAGACAAGAGAACAAGATGAAAGGGGAGAAAAGGAGTTGAAGAAACTGCAAAGAGATGAACTGGGAAGAAAATAAAATGTGCTCAATATCTTTTTTTAGGTAACACTTGGAAAGCTCAGAAAGACTGCTTAATTCAATAGTTGCTGTGTAATGTGATGCTTAATACTGATATGTTAAGTGCTTTTAGGAAAGACATGCCTCCCCTAAAGTTTTTCCTAAGACACTGTACCATTCACATCACATATAAAATAATTTTGTAATTGCAAAGTTAATCTAGAAAAGAACTTATGTATATACTGTACAGTTACTAGTCAAGCCAATAGATGAATTCCTAATCAAACTAGCTTCTTCAGAGTAGCGCTGTCTTTCAGATCACCTTAATTTTGTTTTAAAATAAGTTGTGGAAGGACAGGTCAAGCATGTACAAGTCACTGGTCAACCTGCTATTTCTCAGCTAATGGGAAAGTCTCATGTGTTTCCAATTATTAAAAATTATTATAATAAAAAAGGGCAAGTACCAACAATCATTAGTCAATTTGATAAAAGAAATGAAACCTCACTAGAACTGAACGACAAAACTCTATAGCCCATTTCATTCCTGAAATCCATTAACCTCTCTTTCATTTGAAACCTCTCACAGAATTTATTTTGATCTGAATACACATTTCTTTTATTATCATTTATTGTATCATATGCTCTATTAAAAGTACTCTGCACACATGGGGAAGTTAGGTGGCCCAGAAATTAAATAGCTATCCTGTCTTGTGATGATATAATAACTCTCCAGAAAATAAAAAGAGGTCACTGATGACAGTAATCCGAGATTCAAGAAGATAGTGCTCAGAATAATAGATAAAGACTTAGAGTCTCATTCATAAAAAAGAGAAGTATCTCATTTCAAAGATGATTGAAAGGAAATGACCAGGCCTCACATGAGAAACATTTAACTCACTGTTCTTTCCCTCCTGTCCTTACTTGATGCATATTGAACCAATTAATCCTTTGTTATTATAAAAAATTATTGGTTGCATGACTAATGAAAAAATCTATTCAAGTGTTGCATTATTTTTTTTTCATAATAACACAATTGAAAATATATTTTGCACTTCAAATTCCAGAGCAGAATTCCCAGGACCACAGCATTAATGCCTGCAGTATAACTATTCTGAAACTATCCCTGCCTATGTTTTACTGTACTAAGTTAGACATCTTGTAGGAAAATATATCTGTGGAAAACCAGAGCAATTATTCAGTATCTTCTAGAAATCTATATCATCATTTTTTTTTTTTTTTGGAGAGGTTTTCGCTATAGGGCGCGTGCGCTTGCCAGACAGAGAGAAACAGACAGAAAGCGAGAAATCACCCCCTAGAGGAGATGGTCACGCCACAATCCCTTCTCCTCCATTCTCCTCTCGGGATCTTGGGCACGCACACACACGAGCCCAGCATGAGTTTTAAGCCACCGGGTCCGGGATGCAAACCGCGGTCGACTACGTGGGAATTCAGTGACATAGCCATTATGCTAACTGCTGGTTCCCATCTATATCATCATTTTGAGAACACATTTAGTGAAACAGGGACACCAAAGGGAGTAATGTTATACAAAATAGGAAAGGAAATAATGTTGATAGCCATGACCACAGGTGACATGGTGATTAAGGCCCTGGACTTCCTCATAGGCAATTGTAGTTCTAGTCACAGACCTGGTGGCTTGAAAATCATGCCAAGTGGAAGCTGGCAGGTGGTGTGGTGGTTAAGGGTGCTGAACTCCCACATGGTCGACCATGGTTTGAGTCCTGAAACTGGCAGCTTGGTGTCCCACTTTCCCTCTCTCTCTCTCCAGTGAGCGCATACAGTCTATGACAAAAACCTAAAAAAAAAAAAAAAGAAAACTCACACATTAATTAAATTTTGCATGAGCTAAAATAATGGGCTGAAAAATAAGGTCTTAATCAATTAGGTAATTGTTTATTCTATGTGAATATGAATAATCAAGTCACTGATTACTCACTTAACTTGCCTTCTTGGTGAAGTGAGTGTATTACTTTGGCACGATTTGGACAGTCTAAATTATAATGTTGAAGGAAACCAGATATGTCTCCCCAAAATATGAAAGACTGTTGAGCTGAGGACAATCAAGAAGAAGCAGGTGTAGCAATGTAGCAATGCTCTCCACTTTTCTCATTATTTGCCTAGAAGCAGGACATAAATGTATAAGTTGTTCCCTCCTCCCTTCCCCACCAAGAAGACAGAAGTAAATCATTGGAAATAACTTCTGTCAGCTCAGAGATGGTACTAGAGGACTCTACATGTAACAAGTGCTATGGACTAGTCCTTTTTTACCATTCGTTTACCCTCATACATTTACCTTTCCACAGTTTCCCACTTCTGTAAGCCTAAAACTGCTTTCCTTTGTGTTATGGTTTATATGATGATTTGTTTTTCCAGTGTTTCATGTTTGGGAATTTAGTGTTGAGAGATGGTGAGGCATAGTGGGCAGTGATTGGCTCATGGTGATTGCCTCATAGAGGCAACACTCTCATGAATTTATTAATGGTGTCTCAGAACAGTGAGTTCTAGCTCTCATGAGAAGGGATAAGTTGTGACAGCTGTTAGAAAAGACAGAGCTGTTAGAAGCTCTCTCTCTGTCTCTCTCTCTCTCTCTCCATTGCATCTTCCATTCTTTGTGTTTCCATCAGTTATGTTGTGAGCTGGCCTATGCTAGGCCTACACCTTCAAACATTCTAGCCACCATGATTCTGAGTTAATTAACCCCTATTTTTTATAAACCACTCAGTCTCAGGTATTTCTTTTAGCAGTGCAAAAACTAAGACACTTTGTCTTGTTACTTTTTTAAAATATATTTTTCTTTTTAAAAAATGTTATCTGTATCAGGGCTGGCAGGTGGCGTGGTGGTTAAGGGCACTGGACTCCCACATGGCTGACCATGGTTCAAGTTCTAGACCTGGAGGCTTCCTTTCTCTCTCTCTCTCTCCTCTCTTCTTTCTCTCTCTCTCCTCAAATTAAAATAAATTTAAAAAAAAATAAATCTTAAAAAAATGTTACCTATATAAACCATAGTTCTAAGCTACTGCTTAGAGTTAACCTTTCACTGAGGTTTTAGCCACATAATGTGCACTGAACTCATTGATAAACTTAATTGTTTTTCTCCTATTAATCTATTTTTTGTTACAGAGTCTATCACAAACTATGAACTTATAGAAGTTGAGATAAAATTTTATTTCATCCTCAACAATATGTGACATCAGGGGTTGAATAGACTCCCCAGGAGTGCAATGAAGATATATTTGATGACCAACCATGAAGCAAGAATTCTATCAACAGCATATGGCATTTATGGAACCGAATCATTTGTATCTGCAATTTATATGGAGATGACAGCAGTGAAGTATACCTTCTTTGCAAATTGAAATTCTAACCTCTGAAATGTCTTTTTTTTTTTGATAAGTATGATAGTGTATGCACCTCTCTGGCATGAAGGACTAGGCTTGCACTAAGAAAGACAAATCTCATAGGATTCTACAACACATATATTTTGTTGCAAATGAGTATATACAGAGAGGTAGGAAATTACACTTTCAGATTATTTGGGGGAAAGTTGGATCAATATCATTTTTTCAGCCATAAAAAACTTAGTTAAATATGCTTTGTATATACTTATGCTGTAATTTAACACATTTGGCACCTCTTCTACTTCCATTTATTCTAGAAGTATGACTCCCATGGTGGATGATAAAGGTTCCCTGAAAAGAATTGGTCAAAATAGTTCTTAAAAAATGTTAGAAACAAATTTGTAAAAGACAGAAAAAAGTAGAAATATTTTTACTTCTTTTGCTAGGCACTACTATTTCACTGGGTGAATAACTAATATAACTTCAGCTCTCTTCATCTTGACAATGTCTCATCCATCCAAACGTACACATGTATGCACATGCACACATAAAATCTCAACCATGAAACTACATAAGAAGTTAGTTCCATTTCTAATCTAGAGAAATAGTTCTAATCATTCTACAATATTTTTACTTCTTTTGCTAGGCACTACTATTTCACTGGGTGAATAACTAATATAACTTCAGCTCTCTTCATCTTGACAATGTCTCATCCATCCAAACGTACACATGTATGCACATGCACACATAAAATCTCAACCATGAAACTACATAAGAAGTTAGTTCCATTTCTAATCTAGAGAAATAGTTCTAATCATTCTAGATAGCAGATAGCCAGGAAACTCTGCCATATCCCTTGGGAAAATGTAATTAATCTGGTACTAAAATAATAAAAAATGCAGGCTTGAGAACAATAGGTTCCTTTTGTTTGTTTTGTTTTGTTTTTAGTATAGGACATGTGCACTTGTCAAGGAGAGACAGGAGTGGGCCCCCCCCCCCCAGGCCACACCACAATCCTTTCTCTTCCATTCTCCTCTAGGAATTTTAAGCATGCACAAAATGTTCAGCCTGTTTTTAAAACTGCTAAGTCTTGTACTTTAAACATGAAGTTAGTCAAGTGGATCCAGCCACTTTAAGCACCAAGCCTCCTGCTGCCCCAAGAATAATAGATTCCTTAATCATGAACTCCGAGTAGAAACTACTACAGAAAATTAGGTGATTGGAAGTCTGACTTTATTTTTTTCATATGTTTATAAAAGACCCCTATAGTATGAAGAATCTCTCATGTAAAATTTCTCTGGTACCTTTCAACACAATAGTGGTGTCTTAGCTAAGGCTGCTACAACAGGATACTGGGTAGTTTAAAAATGACAGAAGTTCTCTCTCACAATTTCATATATATACATCACACACACACACACACAGGTTCACATAAAATGTGCATAGTGGAAAAAGTATGCATGGATTTAAAGTTTTTTTCTTCACAAAAATAAACATGTAATTAGATTCTATTTTTTCACACTTTTTTTTTTGAGAGGTTTTTGCTATAGGGCACATGCGCTCACTAGACAGACAGAGACAGAGAGATAGAAAGTGAGAAATCACCTCCTGGGGGCATGGCCACGCCGCAATCCCTTCTCCTCTATTCTCCTCTCAGGATCTTGGGTACACACGCATACGCGCCTAGCATGAGTTTTAAACCACCAGGTGCATGACGCAAACCGTGGTCGACTAAGTGGGAGTCCAGCGACATAGCCATTTCATTAACTGCTGGTCCCTCCACACAACGTTTTGACGTCCCTGTTGTATGTTTCACATATATGTTGTATATTTTGATTTGCTGGGGGAATTTCCATTTTGAAATATCTAACATTCCTGGGACCAGCAGTTAGCGTAATGGCTATGTTGCTGGACTGCCATGTAGTGGACCGCGGTTCGAGTCCCGGACCCAGCGGCTTAACCTCACGCCGGGCACATGTGCATGCGTGCCCAAGATCTCGAGAGGAGAATGGAGGAGAAGGGATTGTGGTGTGGTCATCGCCCCTGGGGGGTGATTTCTCACTTTCTGTCTCTCTGTCTCTGTCTTTCTGGTGAGCGCACGTGCCTTATAGCAAAAATCTCTCCAAAAAAAGAAAAATAAATAAATATCTAACATTCTCCAACACAAAACCAGTGACATTGCATTATAGTTGTTTGGAATATTTAAAGTGCTGACTAGTGACTCTTAAGTTATGTTCACGCTAAATCTGTAGAGAAAAGCAAAAAAGTACTGGAAACAGAATAGAGATTTCCCAGTGTGTCAGAAAAACAATGATATGACCCAGAAAGTACTGAGTTGATTAAAGAACTTAAAACAATATCCAGCCCTTAGTAAGCATTCAATAAAGAGTCTTTATGCTACACTTTCGATAACTCATCTAATTTAATCTTCTCGACATCCAAATAAATAGAAAGTTCTGTTTACTGCTGAGGAAACTGGGGTGCTGAGCAACTTTTGCAAGGTCATGCACTTATAAATGATTTATCTGGGATTTGAACCCAGGCAGCTCTGTTCTAAAACCCATTGTGTTACACTACTTGTCAAAACAATCTACTGTGGTAAAAATTAAAGCTAAGCCATTATTTTTTAAGTAAAATCGCTCATATAAACAGGTTTAGAATAAAATCATGGATATTTTAATATAATTTTTTTTATATTCAGTAGTGAAGTGAAAGTTTAATGACATACTAAAGTAAACCAAGATTCAGTACAAATAAATTTCAAACTATTCAAATGTGATCCACAGAAGGAAAGACATTTTACATCATGACCCAGAGCACACACCTATTTTTTATTGATATAACTGAAACCAAAAGTTTATGAAATAACATTTACCTTAATTGTATGAGATGCTCTGTAGTATTTTATATTCTATTTTATCCCCTTTAAAAAATAATACCTGCCATGACCTACTAAGTTGATTTCTTAACCCACTAAAGAACTACAAGCCATAGTTTGAAAAACATGTATTTGGACAAGGGTGATTTAAATAGTCATACTTATTTCTTTTTAGTTCTTAAGTATAATTGGATTCTCCAATTATTAACTTTAACCTAGAAACAAAGCAAAACGACTTAAAGTACCACTCTAAAATGTTGAAGTCAAGATCCATTCTTGACTAAGAAGGCTGCAGCAAGCCAGCCCATGGCCTAGTAGTTAAGGCTGCTGGATCTCATATGGCCAACAAAGCAGTTCAAGTCCCAAAACTGGTGGCTTGAGAAACACACAGGATATGTGGGCATGCATGCCCAAAATCCTGAAAGGAGAGAGAGTTGGAGGAGAAGAGATTGCAGCATGACCATTCCAGATGAAGGATGCTTTATTGCTGTCCCACTGTCATTCTCCAGTGAGTGCACAATAGGAAAAATAATAGTGCAAATTAGGGAGAAAAAATAAATCAGGTAGTAGCAGATTTCCTCAAATTTTCTCCTTATTCACTCTCCTTTTAGCCAGGTAAGAACCCAGATCATTCTTTTACTTGTATGAAAATAACAAGTCTTTGACTACTTACAATTTGTATCAACCTGAAATCCTATTAGCGTCTCCATTTCTATCCCAGTGGAAATGGAAGTTACTATGAAGTGGGTAGAGAGGCAGTATTAGAACAAAATTTGACAAAATCTATGTCACTACTCACCCTCCACCCCAAAATGCAGTAAATATCTTGGCTCCCATACACATTTCAGGCCATTAATGTCAACGATAGATTCTACAATTATTATATAGGTAGCTGTTGTACTGGAGAAATTATAGACATAACCATGGGTCAATATGCTTAGCTATGTTCATCTTAATCTTTTGATAAACTTGGAATAAACTTTCTCCTTTTAAGGTTCCATAAGGGCAAAATAAAAACGAGTTGATATTAAAGGGTTTTGATTAAACCCTCCAAATAACACATGCTACAAAATAAATGGTGCTTAACGTAGTCTCAGACATTTTTATCAACTATTTCGAGCCACGTTCTCCTATTTTGGAGTAATTTTTTTAAATTTCACTAAATATACTTAAAAGAAAATTCTGAGACTAATTAACCAGAATTCAATAAAGCTACAGATATGTTCAAGAACCCTTGCAGCATTCTGAACGAAGTTAGTTCAGACTGTTTTTCCCTAGTCCATGTACAGGTTATATTTACAGTCACAAAAAATGGAAGAGACATACAAAATCCAATGTAATTGGCTGAAATTGGCATTTGCCTTATATGGTCATGGTCTGCTCAGTTGGCAGCCTGTGTAAGCCTAAAATTCAGATGTTGTGATGGGCTCAGGTTTAGTTCCTAGGTCATCAGAGTATACTCTTGGATTATGTTACAAATTGGTTGTACACCAAGTTGGGTTGAGATTGCTTTGGGTCACATTTATCAACAAAATACAGAGGTCTGTTTGGACCATTTTACTTTGGGTTAATGATATAAACCTTGACTATTGTCAGGAGATAAACTAGAGATATTGGAGACATTTCTTGCTGATGGTTTATCCAATAAAAGCCCTTATCTTATTCTCCTCAGTTCATATGTTCCCTAGATAGCTCTTCTAGGTATAAAATGAAGAGATGAATATTTTATCCACCCTATGAATTTTATAGGATTTCCCCTAAATTATTATTTTATTCTTATTTTTAAACTATAGGTACCATGTTTACAAATGTATGGGTAAAAATACTAACTTACATTTTAAAAAGTTTCTGAACTTGTGGGTTTTTTTGTTTGTTCTTTTTTTTTTTTTTGAGAGACAGATTTTTTTCTATAGGGAATGTGCACTTGCCTGAAAGACAGAATGCCAGAAATCCCCCCCCCCAGGGGACTTTGGGCACACATGCACATGTGCACAGTATGAGTTTCAAGATGCTGGGTCCAGGACTTGAACTGCATGGTCAGCCATGTGGAAGTCCAGTACTTAACCACTATGCCACCTGCTGGACCCCTGAACTTGTTTTTGTTTTTTTGTTATTTTTTTATGTAGAAAAATAATGCTATTGGCATTATTGGCTTTTATGTTGGCTTTTAGCATGTAATAATATTTAATGAAGGACTGACATGGACCACAAGAGCCATACACTTAAACATTATAAATACAAATGACAGACCCAAGCCTTTTTGGAAGATAATTATTATTATACTGAAAGGTGCACATCTTTATACACATGCAATACTACTTTGAATTATATGAAAAAAAAGTAAATGAATATCCATTTCATAAACAATAAACTTTCACAAGTTAAATACAAACATTATCAGCCCCACTCCTTCTTTAAATTTATTTTTTAGAGAAAAAGCAGGCAAATTGAGGCTTAACTGTAAGAATTTCTTCAAATCTTTATTTGGCCTTAAGCTTTTATCTTTATACCACATCCTCTTCCTGTAGCAAAGTATACACATAAGGGCAAAAAGAGATTCATTAGCCTCTTAGCCACACAAACCTGACAAAAGTCCCCAAAGAACCCTACATAAAACAAGAGAATGGTTATATAAATCATTTATATAAATAAATGTCTACTCTCATTTCCTATTCCAGGAAGCCTTGTACTGTTGACTGAGGTTCCAGATAAAGAAAAGAAAACTAAACAATGCTTTTCACATGGCAATATCCATTGCTCCTAATATAAAAGGAATTACCAACTCATTTAATGAAGATGATCTAGTTTTATTTGTTAGGGAATAAGGACTCATTATTTTTACTCATGGGATCTGGAACCTTCTGGTGTTGGCAGCTGCCAGATTATGTCAGCCCCTGCCAATAGTGGTTAGTGAATTGGAGAAATATTGACAACTTTATGAACATCTGTGATTGCTATCACTTGTCCTTAAAACATGTACTCCAAAGTTCCTTAAATCTATGGCAAATCAATGTAAAATTAATTTAGTGACTTCATTATTGTCATTCCAAGTTTCTAAATTTGACTGTTCCTACATATTTAGAGCTTCTTGTTTTAGTTCTCAGGGACTTTTTTAAATTCCATGTTAGAATAGTTTTAGATTGATAGAATTATGGCAAAGACAGTACAAAGAGTTCCTGTATTCCCCCCCACCTCACGCACACGCAGATTCCCAGTTGTCATGTGTCCTTAAACTCCTATTGATTGTGACAGTTTCGCAGACTTTCCTTGTTGATGACCTTGACAGTTCTGGGAAGTAGTAGTCAAATATCTGTAGAATGTCCATTCATTTGGATTTGCCTAATTTTTTTTTTATTAGACTAAGGTTTTGTGTGTTTAGTAGGGAGACTACAGAAGTAAAGTACCATGATCATCACATCATATCAAGGGTACATACTATTAATCTGACTTATCACTGGATTTCATGCTGATCACTGGGAGTACCATTGCTTTTCAAACTGCATTGTAAAGTTATCCTTTTTTTCCTCTTCCTTTCCATGCCATGTGCTTTGTAAAAAGTTAGGATATGGGACCAGCAGTTAGCATAATGGCTATGTCACTGGTCTCCCATGTAGTCTACCACAGTTCGAGTTCCAGACCCGGTGGCTTAAACTCACGCTGGGCGTGTGTGCATGCGTGCCCAAGATCCAAGAGGAGAATGAAGGAGAAGGGATAGCAGCGTGGCCATCTCCCCTGGGGGTGACTTCTCGCTTTCTGTTTCTCTGTCTTTGTCTGTCCTTCTGGAGAGCACACGCGCTCACCTCTCCAAAAAAAAAAAAAAAATAGAATGCACAGTTTACTCTTAAGGAGATTTATGTTCTATATCCTTAAGGGTCAAGTATCTGTATATATTATTGGGAGGTTTGTCTCATATCCCCTCTATATAGATATACGATCTTATATCAGTATGGATTATTATTATGGAGTTTTATTTTATACATTGATATACAATCCAATACTTCAATTTATTGCCCTAAATCTTCCAGTTTTACTCATTGAGCACTCTTTCATTTGACCTGTGTGTACCTTTGACATACCCATTCCCCCACTGATGTGGTTGATTCTCTTTTATTCTTTCTGTTTCTTTCTTTCTCCTTTTTTTCCTTTTCTTTTGTCTTCTTTCATTCTTTATTTTTTTTTCTTTTATTTCCTTCAGAATTTTTTTTAAAAGGATTATTAGGGGACCAGCATAATGGACCCCTAATGGCATAATGACTATGTCGCTGGACTTCCATGTAGTCGACAGGGGTTCCAGTCCCAGACCCAGTGGCTTAAATTCACACTGGGCACATGTGCGTGCATGCCCAAGATCCTGAAGCAGAATGCTGGAGAAGGGATTGTGGCATGGCCATCCTCCCGGGGGGGGGGGGGGGGTGCTTTCTGTCTCTCTCTGTCTTTTTCTATTTTTATCTTAAAATTTTAAAACAATGATTATTCATTTAATTTTATTTACCATTATTATTCTTCAATTTGACCAGAGAGAGACAGAGAATGAACAAGCTGCCAGGTCTGGGACTTGAACAGTGGTCGGTCATGTGGGAGTCCAGGACCTTAACCACCATAGCACCTGCCAGCTCCTCTTTCAGAACTTCTTTTGTTGGTGGAGACTTGTTTAATTTATTTCCCATTTTATTTTTATTCTTTTTTTTGTGCTGCTTATTATTATTATTTATACATTCAATCACTATACATCATTTAGATTGTAAAGAGATTTCTTAATTTCAGACACTAAAAGATGTTCTAGAATCATTTGATATATGTCTTGCCCCAATTCTCTAATCACTTATTTCTCCAACAAGCCTTACCCTTTTATTAGGGAATGATCTTGGAAACCCAAATTTTTGTGTGTTTATTGCTACTGGAGTATTGTTAGTTACAGGCTCTCTCAGTTGACAGAGCAAGGAAATACATGTGTACATCGTAATTATATTATAGATAAGATACATACTTATAAATACATGTATATGTGTTATCTGTAGTTATATTGAGCTCCTGGTAACTCCAAAACTAATGAATCGTTTGCCCTTTGATCATTTCAGCCTCTTCCTTTGTTTACCTGCGAACTCCCAAATAACAGGAAACGTGATTCCCACTATTTACTATTCATTTACTTAACTGTTCGGTTTCAGTACATACCGTATTGCAGTATCAGAACTGGTAACTGATCTCCTGGTTGGAAACCTCTTAGTAGAGTTTAGTGTTTATGTAGTTTCTTTTGCATTTAGTCTTACAGGCTCCACTTATTTCCAAAGTTACTTAGGAGAAGAGTTTATCTCCCCAACCTCCTTAAGGGAGGTTTTAAGATACATTTGTAATACGTTTAGGTTCTTTTGCCATATTCTGCATTTTATCATGGAATGTATACATTAAGGATTACCCTTTGTGCTTTAAAGTTTTACTTTTTAAATAAATGCTTACTGTCTTGTATTCATAAGGATAGCATCATTCAAAATAGTTACATTGACCTAAGAAAGCACTTGTGCCTCACCTAATCAATTCCCAACACCAAACACCTATCAAACAGAGATTTATCTACCATATCTATAGTTTTACCTTTTCCAGGAAGTCAAACAATTGTGATTATATAGTATGTGTTTTTTTTAAACTGGCTTAATTCACTTTTAGCTCTTCACTTTTTTTTTTTTAAGAGAGATTTTTGCTATAGGGTGTGTGCACTCGCTGGAGAGACAGAGATAGACAGAGAGACAGAAAATGAGAAATGACGCCCTGGGGGGAGGGCCACGCCACAATCCCTTCTCCTCCATTCTCCTCTCAGGATTTGGGGCATGCACACACACACACGCGCGCGCACATGCACACACACACACACACACACACACACCCTGTGTGAGTTTTAAGTCACTGGGTTCAAGACTCAAACCATGATGGACTACACAGGAGTCCAGCAATGTAACCATTACACCATCTGTTGGTCCCACTCATTACTTTTTAATTGCTGAAAAATATTCCAATGTATGGGTGTACCAGGTAGGGTTTTTTGTCCATTCACCTGTTGAAGGATTTCTTTATTGCTCCTAGGTTTGGCAATTATATCACAAATAAAGCTAATATAAGTGTTTGCATATAGCCTTTTGTGGTCATAAGTTTTCTTTTTTTGAAATGCAAATTTGTTTTTTATTTTATTATTATATTTGTTGTATTACATTTAATCACATGTATCTTTACAGTGTATTATTTTTTTTTCAGAAAGGTTTTTTGCTATAGGATGTGGGTGCTTGCCAGAAAGATAGAGACAGAAAGCTAAATATCATCCCCCCCACGGGGAATTGCCATGCCTCAATCCCTTCTCCTCCATTCTCCTCTCAGGATCTTGGGCACACATGTACACACGCCCAGCATGAGTTTAAGCCACCAGCTCCTGGACTCGAACCGTGGTCAAATACATTGGAGTCCATCAACATAGCCATTATGCCAACTGCTGGTCCCTACAGTGTATTACATTTCTTTTTCCAGCACAATTACCATGCATATCAATCAAAACAAAGACATTACTATCCTTATCATCATCAAATAGCTTTTCATTTTTTTAGATTATTATTATTATTATTTATTCTCAATTTTTTAAAAGATATTCAATCATTATACATCATTGCTTATAAAGAGACTTTACCCAACATGAAATACTTCTTAGACCAGTTCAGTTGAGAATATTATACATGTTATCATCAACAGGCAATAAACCATTTTT
Organism: Tupaia belangeri chinensis; assembly: GCF_000334495.1. Classification (NCBI taxonomy): domain Eukaryota; kingdom Metazoa; phylum Chordata; class Mammalia; order Scandentia; family Tupaiidae; genus Tupaia; species Tupaia belangeri. Next base: position 416,726 of record NW_006204341.1, read on the forward strand.
TTGTCCCACTAATATGATGTCTCTCTATTTGTTCTTGTGCTATCCTTCTCCATACTCGTCCCTTCTCTTCTCTCCCTCACAGAAATGCAGATTCTGAGGCCCCAACCCAGATCTACCAAATGGAACATTTGGAGCCCCAGGAATCTGTATTATAACAAGAACATGGAGGATTCTAATAGACCAACATACCTGAGAATCAGTACTGTGCAGCTGTCTTAGTTTAGCCTCTGAAGGGTCCACCTCCATCTATCCAACACACACACACCCTGTCTCTCAAAAGTAGACTTGTTTTACTGCCACACACCAAATGGCTTCACACAAAATGGCAGGAGACTGTCAAGCCTTTGCTGTGTGCCTACCAGCATGTTAATCTTTGCATTTATTTGGATTTTTTCATTATATAATGGGGTGGTACATACCATGCCTGTACCATAATTAAGGAAACTGAGGCCCAGAGGTCCTCAACAATGTGTCTAAAATGTACAGCCAGAAGGGGCTCAAGCTTGGATTTGACCCCAGTTTTAGAAGATTCCAAAGCTGAAGAGCCTGCCCTCTCTCTGATACTGTGCTCTGTCCTTGCAACCCTGCTGGATCCTCAAATTCCTCTCTTTCTCATCCCCCCTCAGATGTTTTCCTAGACCCCATCCAAGGGTAGAGTCTCTGAAGTGCCAGGACTACTTAGGAATCATGGAGGGAGAGGGAGACGTGAAAAGTTGGGAGAGCTAAATATTGTGGGTTTGTCATATTTTTTAAATTATTTCTCATACATTAAATCGCTATACATCATTTAGATTGTGAAGAGACTTTACCCAGCATGATATACACCTCAGTCCAGCCTAGTTGAGACTATTACACACATCTTCTTCAACAAATAATAAGCCTTATCTGTGTCCCACAAGTGTCTTACCTCTCCATTTTCCACCCAAATTTCCTTTACTATGCTCTTCCCCACCCACACTCTCCTTCCACTTTGTCTCTAGTGTCCATTAAAATTTTTAATATTTTTATGTTCTCCAGTCTTTCAGTCTCTACCATAGGGTGCAGAGAGTTGGTATATGTTAAGTGGAGACATACAATGTTTCTCTTTCATATCCTGACTTGTTTCACTCAGCAACATATCTTCCATATTTGTCCACTTTCTATCAAATTCCAGAGCCTTGTTTTTTATGGCTCAATAGCATTCCATGTAGTATATGTGCCATAATTTTTCAATCCATTCATCAGTTTGTGGACATTTGGGATGTAGTTTTTATTTATTTATTTATTTATTTATTTGTAGATGCTCCTTATCAAACTGAGAATCTTTTTCTAGTTCACTAAGAATTTTTCATCATAAATGGGTGTTAGATTTTCTCAAATACTTTTTCTGTGTAGATTTATATTATCATAAACTAAAGCTAAAAATGGCTTCTACTTTAGTCTTTTAATACAATAAAGTAGATTACACTGATTGATTTCTGAAGGGTGAGTCAGATTCATGCTTTGTGGTGATCTCAGAGATAAGAATGTATCAATAACCAAAATTCTTTAGCTGTTGAGTCTGAAACTGGCCTATACACATACCGAGGTATAAAAAGGTTTTTAAATTACATAATGAAGCTGTTTTGGAGGAACACAGTGGATGTCAAAGAGTCTAAAAATGGTTTCAAAGATAGCAGGGAAAGGACACAGACATGGATGGTTTTAACTTCCTACTGACACCAAAGGGAAAAGCACCTGATCTTTCTCACGCATTTGCCCATATGTTGGGTAGAAGGAAAAGAGGACATTGAGTAGAGTCATAAAAGTTGTCAGCAGTCCAATATGGAATATGTTAGACTCATTATGTCTTGAATATCTGGAATAAATCCCACTTGGTCATGATAATTCTTTTTATACATTGTTGGATAGAAGTTGATAATACTTTGTTGAGAATTTTCACATCTCTGTTCATGAGAAATACTGTAATATCTTTAACTAAATGTGGTGTTAAGACCATAGTAAAATCATACAATGAGTTGGGAAATGTTCCCTGGGATTCTATTTTCTGGAATATATTGTAGAGAACATTCATTCATTAAGTGTTTTATCAAATATTAGTGATATAGTCTTGTTTTGCACACAGAATGCAAGTGTTGATTTCAAACAGAATGCAAGTGTTGATTTTAATCTTCTGTATTTTGTACTAAATAGTAATTGATTAGAGTGCTGTATACTTACTATAACATTTATGGCAACTGCAAGTTGTCCTTAATCTGGCATTAGGTTGTTTTCTATATCCAGTTTAATATGATGCTGGTGTTGAAGCAATGCCTCAGTGATGCATTAGGTCTCTAATAAAGTCTCTATATTAATATACACTTTGATCTTGCTGGAAAATATTATCAGCAAACACAGTGTCTAATCTTTCAAAACAGATTTAAGGGAAGAGCTGAAAATACAGACTGAACAGTGGTTCTTGGGAAGGTTTGTTTTTTTAATTATTATAAAATTTGACTCGCTTTTTGTTTTGTAGATTTAACTATTTCCATTTTTAAATGCTATTTGTATTGTGCTTTTTACTTGTTTTGTCCTCACTGTTAATAAGTTCCTGTACAGTAATAAGTACGCAGAATTCTTTGGGGGATAAAAAAAAAAGTGTTGCTTTGGTAGTTGAAACTGAGACTTAACATTTTGCCTTGTAGGTATATTCACAATAGAAGATGTGTGCTGGAATTTCACAATGCTGCTAAGTATAGCATCTTGAATAACCTTCAGTGGAGAAAATGTAGATGCTCTTATTTATACATAAGAAATATCACTTTCATTAAAATGTACATGTGTTCCTTACAAGAGCAAATTCTTCTTGATCAAGAGAACAGGTATAGTGTTTATTTTGTATTAGGGTATGGTAAAAAAATCAGACTGTTTCATACACTTGTCTTGGAAAATTGAAAGGAAAGGGGGGTTCTAATTTCTGTAACTTTTAATAGCAGCAACAAAGATACTGTAATTTTACTCACATAATCAGAAAAAAATGTTTCATAAAAATTTATCAGTGAAATCATCTGATCCTGGTGGTTAATTTTATGGAAAGTTAGTAATTATTGATTTAATTTATTAGATACAGAGCTATTCAGATTGTCTATTTTTCCTTGTGTGAATTATAATTTATGTATTTTGAAGAATTTGTCCATCTAAATTATACTTATGAACATAGATAAAATATATACTATTCTGTTATTTCTCTTTCAATATTCATGAAATCAGTTGCAGTGGTGCTTTTTTCATTTTTGATATTGTTAGTTTATGTCTTTACTATTTTTTTCTTGGTTAATCTGGCTAGAGGTTTACTCCCTTTATTGATTTTTTTCCCCCAAAGAACTAGCTTTTGATTTCATGAATTTATTTCTATTGTTTTCCTGTTCTCAAGTTTGTTCATTTTGGCTGAAATTTTATTGTTTTATTTTTTTTTCTGTTTCATTTAGGCTTAAATTGCTCTTATTTTTTTTTCTATTTTAGAATATTCTATTTAAATTTATTTATTATCACTATTTTTAATTTGACCAGAGTGCCTGTTCTCAAGTTTGTTCATTTTGGCTGAAATTTTATTGTTTTATTTTTTTTTCTGTTTCATTTAGGCTTAAATTGCTCTTATTTTTTTTTCTATTTTAGAATATTCTATTTAAATTTATTTATTATCACTATTTTTAATTTGACCAGAGAGAGACACACAGAGAGAGAGAGGGAAAGTGAGAAAGC
>NW_006204341.1:420460-425320 GCF_000334495.1 Tupaia belangeri chinensis
GGTCAGTCATGTGGGAGTCCAGCACCCCAACCACCATGCCACCTGCCAGCCCCATTTTTATTTATTTATATTTCTAAGGTAGAAGCTTATGTTATTGATTATAGATGTTTTTCCTAATGTATGCATTTAATGCTCTAAATTTACCTCTAGGTGCCAGCAGGTGATGTGGTGGCTAAGGGCTCTGGACGCCCACGTGGCTGATGCAGTTTGTGTCCCAGATCTGGTGGCTTGCTCTCTTACTTTCTCTCTCTCTCTATCACACACATACACACACCACACACTGGTCAAATTAAAATAAATAAATAAGTAAATAAATAACTTTAAATAAAATAATTCTAAAAAATATTTAAAATAAAAAGAAAGTAAACTTTCCTCTAAATACTGGTTTTACTACATCTCTCAAGTTCGTCAAGTCTTTTTTTTTCAGCTAATTTAAAATATTTTTGTACCTTGAGACTTCTTTTTTGACCTATGTGTAGTGTAAGAGTGTGTTGTTTAATTTCCAAATATTTGGGGATTTTTCAGCTGTTATCGATTTCTAGTTTAATTTCGTTGTGCTGTGACAGCATAATTTTTATGACTTCTCTTCTTTTTAAATTTGTGAAAGTATGTTTTCTGACCTCAAAATATGGTTTATCTTGCTGAATGTTTAGGTAAGTTTGAGAAAATGTGTGTTCAAGGGACCAGCAGTCAGCATAATGGCTGTGTCGCTGGATTCCCACGTAGTCGACCACAGTTCGTTTCCTGAACCCGGTGGCTTGAAACTCACACCGGGTGCATGTGCGTGCGTGCCCAAGATCATGAGAGGAGAATGGAGGAGAAGGGATTGCAGCATGGCCATCTCCCCACGGGGTGATTTCTCACTTTCTGTCTCTCTGTCTCTCCATCTGTCTGGCAAGCACACACGCCCTATTGCAAAAAAAAAAAAAAATGTGTGTTCAATTTTTTCTTGTATGAAGTATTTTATAAATGTCAAGTAGATCTGGTTTATTTATAGTAGTCTTCAGATAGACTATATATCTTTACTGACTTTCTGCCCTATGTGCTTTATCTATTAATTACTGAAGAAGAATAATGATCTCATCTAGAATCACGGAGGGTTTTTATTTTATTTCTTGTTGTAATTATCTCATTTTTTCACTCAGGTATTTTGATGCTCTATTATTAGGCTCCTACACATTACAGATGTTGTCTTCTTGCACAAATTCAGTTTGCAATGCCCTTTTTTATCCTATGTAAAAAGGATATATTCCTTGGTTTGAAGTCTGCTTTGTATGAATTTAACATAGGTACTTTGACTTTCTTTTAATTAGTGTTGACATGGCAATCTTTCTCCATCCCTTTACTTTTTTTTCTATTTAAATATTTATATTGGCATTTATATTTGGAACAATAGTAGCTTATTAAAAAGAAAACACAGTTGCGCTTATTATGCCAGATCTCAGAAGCTTTATTGAAGATTTTGACAAAAATAGATCCCAAACTAATGTATATATTGACACTTTTTAAAAAGTCCAATTGTGACATCCTTTTACTTTTAACATATCAGAGTCCTTATACTTAAAGCAGGCTTACTATAGGAAAATACAGCTGGGCATTATTTGTATGATCCCCTTGACCATCCCTGTCTTTTCATCAGTGTTATTTAAATCCATCCCATTTAAAGTGATTATTAATGTACTTGAATGAATGTCAGTTATGTTTGCTAATACTTTCTATTTGTTGCCAGACACTTTTTTTTAAAGGTCTTCTCTGGTTAAACGTTTTACATAATTACATTTTCTCTCCTTTTGCTGTTGTCTGAATGTTTGTGTCCCCATAAAATTCATATGTTGAGATCTAATCTCCAATGCAATAGTATTAAGAGGTAGGGCCCTTGGGACTTGATTAGAATATGAGGGTTTTTGCCTCATGAATAAAATTAGCGCCTCTGTAATAGAGGCTTGAGAGAGCTTTTTGCTCATCTGCTATCTGAAAACACATAAAAGGTTCCATTTATGAAGTATACTCCCTCGTCTCAACCAAATCTTCTGGCACCTTGATCTTGGATTTCCCAGCCTCTAAAACTATGAAAATTACATGTCTATTGTTTATAAATTCCTCGGTCTAGCACATTTTGTTATAGCAGTAGGAGTGCACTAAGATGCAGGCCTTAACATGTCAATCACATTTATTCTAAAAGTATTTTACATGTTTTTGGAGTGCTTACAATATATATTTTTCTTTTTAATTTTTTTTTTGCCTTAGGGTGTGTGTGCTTGCTAAAGAGTGAGAGAGACAGACACAATGAAAGCAAAAGTAAGAAATCACCCACATCCGAGGGGTGGGGGATGGCTGCACTGTGATCCCTCTCCTCCATTCTCTTCCTGGGATCTTAGGGATGCATGCACATGTACCCAGCATGATTTCGAAGCCACCAGGTCTGGGACTCAAACCATGGTCAATCACGTGGGAGTCCAGCGATGTAACTGCTATGCCATCTGCTGATCCCAACAATATATATTTTTAACAAATCTAATTCCACCTTCACAAAACAGTTCCCTACTATATAAGTAGTGCAAGTACATTATATTATAGTATTACTAATTCTCCTAAGTCTTGTGAAATTGCTGTTTTTGCATTTCATTTATCTATAAACTATAATCATCCAATACATCACTATTTTCAATTTAAAGTTATGCTTTAGGTGTACTAGAATAAGAGCTTTTTTATTGTCTTCATTTATTCTTTTGGGGGGGGCAGAAAGATTTTTTTCTATAGGGCATGTGCATTCGCCAGAAAGAGAGAGACAGAGAGACAGAAAGTAAGAAATCACCCCCCAGGGGGATGGCTGCACCACAATCCCTTCTCCTTCATTCTCTTCTTGGGATCTTGTGGGAAAATAGAGCTACTAAGAACCAGAATCTTTTTTTTTTTTCTTTTGAGAGGTTTTTGCTAGAGGGCATGTGCACTCGCCAGAAAGAGAGAGACAGAGAGACAGAAAGTGAGAAATTATCCCCCAGGGGGATAGTTGCACCACAGTCTTCATTTATTCTTCCTCCAACACTCTTCTCTTGTTTGTATAGCTTTTTCTTTCAGTAATTGCATAATTCTATAGATCTTTGTGATCTATATAATTTTCTTTCTACCTGAAGAATAAGTTTTAACATTTTTGCAGTACAGGACAACTCCTTCAGTTTTTGCTTGTTCAAGAAAGTCTTTATTTAGCCCTCACTTATAACTGAAAATTTTGTTGGATGTAAAAACTTAGATTGTTCTGTTCGATATAGAATCCTAGATTGGTGATATTTTTTTTCTTTTAAAACTGAATATTTTACTCTTTGTGCTAGAATTTGTTTGTTTTGAGAAGATCACTTTAAATCTTATTCTTGATTCTCTATTGGTAAGGTGTTTTATCCTCTGGTTTCTTCCAAGATTTTTTTTTTTTGTCTTTGGTTTTTTATAGCATGAATATTATATGCTTTTCAATAGTAATTTTTTATATTTCTTCTGCTTTTGTCCTCTGAGCCTCCCAGATCTGTGGTTTGGTGTCTGTCACTTTTATTGAAAAGTTCTCAGCCATCATCACTTTTAATATCTTCCTGTTCTATTCTCTCCTTCACCTTCTAGTGTTTTAATTACCTGTAAATTGTTCCTTAAAATTTTCCCACAGTTCTTCAATATTCTGTTTCTTTTTAATTTTTTTTCCTCATTGATTTTTAGTTTGTGACATTTCAATTAATGTATAGTCAAGCTCATGAGTTTCTTCCTCAGTTGCACTGAGTCTACGGATGAGACCATCAAAGATATTATTCATATCTAGCATTTTCCTTTGATATTTTGTTAAAATTTCTATATGCTTACATTACCCATATGTCCTTCCATGTTGTCTTTTTTTTTTCCATTAGAGCCTCACTTATTTAACTATAGTTATTTTAAATTTCCTGTTTTATAGTTCCAACATCTGGGTCTTGTTCTGATGCTTGCTTTGATTCAACAGACTGTTTTTTTTTTTTCTTGTCTTTTGGTGGGCCTTAGATGTTTTTGTTGAAAGTCAAACATTGTCTGTAAGGTCATGGAAACTTAAGTAAATAGACATCTAGTATGATGATTTATGTTAATTTGGCTGAGAATTAACCTTTATTATATGTTTGCTCTAGCTGTAAGCCAGAGACTTCAAATTCCTCTAGTATCCTGTTTTTGTTTATTTGTTTCTCTTTCTAATAACTTCTCAGAAATAGTTTGTGCCTTTTAGTTGTAACTATTACATTGAAACCTTTGGGAGAGGTGAAAGGGCTGAGAAAGGGACCATATTCTATATTCTTCCAATTGAATCTCAGTCTTTTATTGTCAGTGTCTCAAATTATCATTTTTCCAAATGTTTTTTCTTCCATAGATATATTTCCCTTTCCTGATTAGATAAAAAAAAAAAATAGAAGGGATTGAATTAAAATGTATGCCCTTTCTCCGTGGCTCTAAAATAACATTTTTATAAAATCACTTCCCCTGAAGGGTAGTCCTCTGTTGCTGAAAAGGTCTGGATGTACCTCCCAAGTACAAGTCTTCCTTTCCCACTGCTAGAGCCAAGAGGTATTCTCATTTCTTTACCATGAAAACCTGGTGGGGTTCCTACAGGTAAAATCCCCCAGAATGTGCAATAATATTACCCTTGGAAATTATTCACTCTCATGCTAGTCCATAACCAGCTTCAAGCAATTCATCAAAAGTAGCATTTAAATGGTTCTACCAGTCCTTGTTAGGTAAATGGATCTTACCTCCTACTTTCCGTATTCACCTGTTTTTCCAAATGTGAAAGTGACAGTTTTCTCTGTGACCTCAGATCTATGATGTGTGCAAGAAAAGTCCTTGTGTAGTTTTTCC
>NW_006204341.1:425356-431379 GCF_000334495.1 Tupaia belangeri chinensis
GCTTTTTATATATTGGAGGTGAAACTGGAAGTTCGAACAAATTTTACTAAGTATTTTATATTTAGCAAACTAAATTACCAAATATGTTTACATACATCTAAAAACAGGTTCAAATTTAAAAACACATATTTTTCTGGAAGTAATTTCATTCCATAGCTCTGGAAATCCTAAGGATGAACTCTAGCACTTTTGTATTATAGACCTAATAAGGAAAATTTTGTCTTTTGTAGGCTTCTACTGTAGTGGTAAACAATTCCATTTGTGGATAAATAATGTGCTTACATTCCAAAAAGAATAACATTTAAGCTTTTCATTTCTTTTTAGAGCTCCACTCTCACATTCAGTTTAGAGAATTAATTATTTTAGGGCACACTAATACCCAATAAGAGGCATATACTTTAATCATTAAGGTAAGTTTTCCCCTCACTAACCTCCCTTGCTAAACATACTATATAATGGTTCTGATAGCTATCACAAGGGGATATTTTTAGCTCATAAACTGCGATAGGGAATAAAATTAAATTTAGTTTAACAAAAATATTGTTGCTGATTGTTAAAACCTAACAAAAGAGTCAGTACATTTTAGAAAAAGAAAAATCAGCAGTATTTTCTTAATAAAAAATAAAATAAAATCACCAGGAAATGCATTATGGATCTTTTGTTTTCTTCTTTCAACAAACAAACAAAAAAACTATGAGGATACGTGTGTCTGGATACCCCTCTCATGATAAAAGAGCTTGGTTAAAAAGAATCAATAGGTGATTTTTTCTGTCCTCTGTTGTTAAAAAAATCTAGATTGCTTATTGCTCAATATTATTTGTCATAAATAAAAAAACTATTTTATATTATTTTTCTTCATTTAATTTGTGATATAATATGTTATTTAAACATATGTATTAAAATAGGACACTCGAAGAATTTTAAGTGATAATAAAAACGTTAATTTGCATAAACCTTCTCATCTTATAGCTGTAAAAACTGAAGATCAGAGATATTAGATGATTCTTTGTTTCATTTTAAAGTTTTTATTTATTATTATTCACTTAGTTTTTGCAATAGGGCATGAGACATAGAGAGAGCAGGGGAGAAAAGGAAAGTGACAACTCACCTCCAAGAGGGGATGGCCATGCCACAATCCCTTCTCTTCCATTCTCCACTCAGGATTTGGGCGTGCACATACACACACATACACCTGACATATTTTCTAAGTTGCTAAGTCTGGGACTCAAACCGTATACTTGGCCATGTGAGATCCTGCTCCTATAACCACCACGACACCTGGTTGGCCCATAGATGATTCTTTTTGGAATGAGGAACTATTATCTGGTCATAGAAGAATTCTAATCAGTAACAGGAACAAGAGATTGGCTTTAGCCAAACTGATGAAAATTACAAAAAATTAACAAAAAACAAATGCCAACTATTTAAGGTCTCTGGAAGTGGTCCTACAGGTGAAAAGAAAATGAAGAAACATTTATTTAAACTCAAACCACTACCTTTTCCCCTCCCATCTCACAATGCAATAAGGCAGAGACTCCACTTCACACTGCTGTATCTCAGACCACAGAATTTCTCCCACCAGTGTCCAGCCATAAGGTTTCTTCTTGAGAGGAGAAGAGTGTCAGTATATATCATCCTGCCCCCAGACAGCTGAAGCTAATTCCGGAGCAAGTACAGTCGAGAGGTAGGATTCCTTCTTTCATGTAGTTCCCACTCATGGAACAGAGACTCTACCTTGGGTACCGCATGCTGAGAGTACTAGAACCCTAATGACTCTTGGTCCACTTCATGAGGCTGTGGTTTCAGGCCAGGAGAACTGAGAGTACTCTAGGTTTTTGCCCATCTCAATGTGTACTAAACCAATGAATGAATTAATTAATTAAGTAATTTAGTGACTTATTTATTCCTTGTTTGCTATAAGGCACACATGCTTGCTGAGGGAGAAAGAGAAAGAGATAAGAGAGAGAAAGAGAAACTACTCCCCAAAGGAGGATGGCCATACCACTATTCTATCTCATACATTATCCTCTCAAAATTATAGACATAAATACACACAGATCTGTTAGTTTTTTCAAGCTGCTGGGTTAGGGATTTGAACCTCATACTCAGCCATGTGGGATCCAGCTGCCTCAACTACCACATCCCTGCCTATTGCAATAAATAAATATTCTTTAGAAAAGAATATTTTTAATAGAGCCAGAATTTATTGGATTAGTTTACAGCATAATGTATACCTCAAGGTGTTGCTGAAATCCATAGAGCAATCAGCCGACAATTGTGGGAGTTTTGTAGCTTGGTATGGTCCTAAAAGAGAGGAAGAGATCACTACAAAAACTACTGTCATTCAGGTTCACTGTGATTATATCCAAAGCTGTACAATAATATCAGAGCCTGCATAGTCACGAAACAAAAAGACAAAATACAATAAAAAGCATCTGGTGTGTGAGGGTAGAAAACATTACCCAGAGTTTGCACAATATATTATCTAAAACTTCCAGTTTACAATAAAAAGTTAAGAGACATGCAAGGTAACAAGAAAATATCACCATATCTGGAGAAAAAAAAAAAAAAAAGAACAGGCAACAAAAACTGCCTGGGAGACAGACCAAAGGATTGTATATCAAGTAAAATAAAAACAAAACAACTTTAAAGTAGTCATTATAAGCATGGTCACAGGACTAAAGGAAAACAGGATTAAAAGAAAGTATGGTGATAATAGGTTAAAAAGAAATTATCAATGAATAGATAGAAACTGTAAAAATGAGCAGCATAGAAATTAGAGAAAAAAATAACTGAAATTTAAAAATATACTAGAATTATGAGTTATCAGCAAAAAAATGAGCAACCTTGAAGATGTAACAATAGCTTAGACAAGAAAAAAAAGAACAGAGAAAAAGGTGAAGAAAAATGAAATCTGTATACCATTAAATGAACCAAATTATGCATACTCTAAAAACCAAAAGAGAGAGAAAAATATCAGAAAACATATCTGAAGAAACAAATTTGTTGAAGAATGATAACCTACATATCAAAAAGGCTCAACAAATTCCAAGTAGGATTAGCATAGATATCCATAGGCAGACACATCAAAGAATATGCAGAAAGCCAAAGACAAGGAGAAAATCTTGAAAACAGCAAGAGAAAAATGAGGAGATGTTTACAAGGAAACCTTAATAAGGCTAACAGCAGAAAATATGGCAGCTGGGAGGCAAAGTGCTTAAAGAACAAAACTGTCAACCAAAAATCCTATATTCTGCAAAGTGAGCTTTAAAAAATGAATGCAAAATAAACAAAACAGAGAGTTGCTGCAGACAGACTGGCCAGATATTTAAGAAAACTAAAAGAAATAAGTAGACAGTCCAGTTTATACTTTAATATATATATATATATATAACTTTTACATAAGTGCAAAAAGACTAGTGATTGACCTTATAAGCTCTTTTTTTAAAGGTTTTCATGTTGGCAAATTCATTTTACAAGGTATAGTGATGTATAGTAAATAAATGTATAAAATAATTAAAATTTAAAAAATACTTTAAAGTGTTTCTGGAACTCTTAACAAGGAATCTCAGTTTAGATTTCTAAAAGGATCTTGAGGCTAGGATGTGTAGCCAAAGACTAGCCAAAAACCTCACCTGCAATACCTATAGATTTGAGTTTATTACTCTCTCCTTGAGGTCCACAACAAATTTTGAATTTCCTGGACTTGCCAGAAAGTTACTTTCATTATTGAACTTGTAAGGCCAAGAACTCTTAAAGCTAGGTACTATGCTGGTTTTTCCAAGGAGCTTTATTGGTTCCATAAAGTCAAACTCAGTCCCTTTAAACTTTCTAGTCATATCTGATTCTATGCACATTCTTAAATATGGCATTACAGTCAAAATCTTGGTAATAGAAACAGCTTTTCCAATAGTGGCCCCTTATAAGGAAAAGAGATCTCTATTGAACTTACATAAATAATTATAATTCCATAAAAATAAGAATACTCAGTGACAGATTTTTTGTGTGTGTGCTACAGATTCAGCATAGATGACTTCTTTATAGAAATTGACAAGCTTATTCTAAAATTCATATGAAAACAATAAACACAGCAAGGAACCAAAGTAATCTTTTAAAAGAACAAGACAGTGTGATACTTGCACAAGAATAAGTATATACATCAATGATATTGAGAGTCCAGGAATAACCTGACACATCTACAGTCAACTGATTTTCAACAAGCATTCCAATATCAACAAATGGAAAAAGAATAGTCTTTCTAACAATGAGGTTTAGAAAACTGGAGAGCACATTCAAAAGAATGACATTTACCTCACATCGTACACAAAAATAAATTTAAAATGCATTCAAGATTTATATTTCAAAGATAAAAATGATAAAAATCTTAGAAGAAAGCATACAGACCTTTAATTGGGCAAAGAAGTTTTATATGTGACACTAAAAGCAAGAGCAACAATGAGAAAACAACTGGCCTTCATCAAAATTAAAAACATTGTACTTCAAAAATACCAACAAAGAAAGTGAAAGATAATTACAGAATGGGAAGAAATATTTGGAAATAATATATTTGATAACAGTCTTGTATTTAGAATCTATAACGAACACTAACAACTCTATAAGACAAATTAACCCAATTAAAAATGGATAAAATATCTTGGGCCAGCAGGTGGTGTGGAGGTTAAGGTGCTGGATCCTGCATAGCCAACTGTATGGTTTAAGTCCTGGACCTGGCAGCTTGAAAATGATATCAGGCACATGTGCATAGATACTGAAAATACTGAGAGGAGACTAGAGGAGAAGGAATTGCAGTGGGGCCATCCCTTTGGTGGGGGGTGGGGTGGGGGCATTTCTCACTTTCTCTATCTTTCACTGATTAACACATGCACCAATAACAAAAACTAAAAAAGCAAGCAAACAACTACAATGAAAAGTGGATAAAATATCTTAAAAGACATTCTCCAAGGAAGCTCTACAAATAGCTAATAAACACACTAAAGAGTTCTTGACATCTTTAGTCATGAGAAAAATTCAAATAAAAACCACAATGAGACACTATTTCACATCCAGGGGTGGCTGGAATAAAAAAAAAAAAAAAAAGAATCACATAGCAACAAGTGTTGGAAAAAATGAGGAGAAATCAGAACCTTCATATGCTGCTCTTAGGGATGTGAAATGAAGCAGTCATTTTGGAAAACAGACTGGTATTTCCTCAAATGATTCAACAAAATGTTACTATATGACCCAGCAATTCCTCTCTTACATATCTTCCCAAGAAAAATAAATGTATGTCCACACAAAACTGTGTGAGTTAATGCTCACAGACACATTATTTATTATACCCACCAAGTGGTAGTAACTGAAATGTTCATCAACAAATGAATAATAGCTAAATGTGGTATATTTATATAATAAGATATTATTTATAATAAAAAGTACTGATATATAATATAACATGGATAAATATTGAAAATATGATAAAAATAAATCAGTCCCAAAGGACCAAATACTATATTGGTTTATTCCTATGAAATGTTGAGAACCTAGAAATTTCTAGAAACACAAAGTAGATTAGTTGCTTAGACCTAGGGGAAGGATGAGGAATAAGGAAATGATAGCTAAGGTTTCCTTTTAAGACGATGATGTTCTAAAATTGACTATGGTGATGGTTGCAAATATCTGTACATATACTAAAGCCACTGAATCATAAACTTTAAATGGGTGAATTGTAGATTATATAACTATATCTCAGTAAAACTATTAGTGTAATTATATCTCCGTAAAGCTGTTAATCACACAGGGATTTTTATACATATATATTTTTTCTTAAGATGTTTTTGCTTTATAGTGCATGCATTCACCAGAGAGACAGGACAGTGAGAGAGAAAGTGAGAAATCATCCCTTAGGATGGATGGCCATGCTGCAGTCCTTTCTCCTCCATTTTCCTCCCAGGATCTTGGGCACACATGCACATGCGCCTGGTATGATTTTTTTTTTTTTTTGAGAGATTTTCACTGTAGGGCGC
>NW_006204341.1:431507-436358 GCF_000334495.1 Tupaia belangeri chinensis
GTTTTAAGCCACTGGGTCCGGGACACGAACCACGGTCGACTACGTGGGAGTCCAACGAACGTGACAGTTCGCTAACCGCGGGTTCCCACGCCTGGTATGGTTTTCAAGCCACCAGGTCTGGGACTCAAACCGTAGTCAGTCATGTGGGAGTCCAGCAGTGTAACTGCTACACCATCTGCTGGCCCCAGGATTTTTATATATTAAAGGTGGGTAAGTTCTAATCCTCTCAGATATTGTGAGAGTAAAAATTTTGAGTCTTAGCAAAATCATTTTTCAGTCAGTGAAGTGGTAGCAATTATACTACTTGAGAAAAATTCAACTCACTCACAGGTATGCCTGTGATCCAGTTCAGAGCAGAGACAGGGTAGCTCTCCTACAAGGAGAGAATACAAATCAGATTCTTAGATTTTCATAGCATATACTTTCTGCTCCACTGCTCTTCAAAACTCTCAGGGTTAAGTCTGATGATACACAAAGGCCCAATTATCAGTTGATAATTATGGCTAAAAGTCAAAGGCAATTGACAAATTTTCTGTGAAGGGATCACAATATAAATGCTTTAGGCTTTGTGGACCATATAGTTTCTGTTGTAAGGATGCAGTTTTGCATAGCATAATAAGCAAAGACAATACGTTAACAACTGAGCAAAGCTGTATTCAAACTAAATTTTACTTAGGTATGTATATTGAAGTTTTAATTTCATGTAATTCTCATATGTCATGAAATATTATTCTTCTTTTGAGTTTTTAAAATCATTTTAATGTGAAAAAATAATTCATAGGCCATAGGCCATAAAGAAACAAGCAGCAGAAAGTATTTAGCCTTTGGCTTGTGGTGTGTTGACTACTGCCTAAGGAACTGGCTGTCTATCCAGACTATTTCAAATTTTAACTTAGTAATCAGTTTTATCACTTTTATATCTTGATATCATTAACTTAAACCTCGGATAATTTCCTTCCCAAGTTTTATCTATAGTAACCATATGGAAAAACTAAGAACTTGCCTTTAAAAAGAAGGCAAGAGGTAGGGAATCAAGGAGGAAAAACAAAAAGCAAAATATAAGAAAAAAGAAATGGAAAATTATTTGTTGAAAATAACATGTATGGTAATATTCTTGACTGAGTCAATGTACAGTATATCCTGTATGAAAAAATCTTGTTTTGAATACTGTAATGATGTACAGTGAATAAATGTAAATTAATATTTTTTTTAAAGAAGTTGTTGGGTCCTTGGCCCCATAATGCAGGCGTTAAGCACTGTGACTTGGGAGCCAGATCCCACATAGCCATCTGCAATTTGAATCCTGACCTTGGCTTCTTGAGGAGACGTACCAGGGACATGTGCATTTATGTCCAAAGTCCTGACTGGATGGAGAAATAGAGGAGAAGGCATTACAGTGTGACCACTTCCCACTGGTGGCAGGCGGGGGGGGGTGCTTTCTCTCGTCTCTGGTGAGTGCGTGTACCCTCTGGAAATGAAAAAAAAAATTCTGTATCATGCATAAAATAAAATACAAAAATGTCATTCATTATATGTTAGAAGACAAATATAATCAATTTAGATTTTAGTATAGGGAAGAGTTCAACAGTATTCTTAAAATCTACTGTTTCTTTTTACCAAATAATGAGAATTAGATATTCTATCATGTTTTCAGTTTTTGGCCTTGGGTTTCATAGCTGAATTTAATATTCAAACTCACTAATTATACTAACCCAGATGCTGTTAGATGTACTGCTCCATATAACTATATTGGTATTTTCATGATTCTGTTGTTTATCATCTTTTATTTTGTAGCCCCTTATCCATGTTTTATAAGAAATTGAGGTAAATTTTTTAAAAGTTGTGAGAATAAAATTTGTTACTTCAACATTTGGCAGCAGAATTCTGTAGGAGAAGAAATTGTTTTTATTCAACAAAATACCTTAATAGATTTTTTATATAAAAAATATGATCCCCAGGGAACCAGCAGTTAGCGTAATGGCTGTGTCGCTGGACTCCCACGTAGTCGACCGCGGTTCGTGTCCCGGACCCGGTGGCTTAAAACTCACGCCAGACGCGTGCCCGTGCGTGCCCAAGATCCCGAGAGGAGAATGGAGGAGAAGGGACTGCGGCGTGACCATCCCCCCTGGGGGGTGATTTCTCACTTTCTGTCTCTATGTCTCTCTCTGTCTGTCTGGCAAGTGCACGCACCCTACAGTGAAAATCTCTCAAAAAAAAAAATATGATCCCCAGAGCACAGTCCAACTGGAGATGGGGGAAGGACATAAAGAGAGTAAATGGCTGAATTTCTTTGGACAGAATTTTTCATGAGGGGAGAGAGGCTTGGAGTTGGTAACGTTGAGGGACAGAATAAAACAGGCAGGAGGACTAGATAAATGGTGCTAAAACAGTGAGAACATCCTTGCAGCAAAATGGCCAAAGAATGCCTGATATTTCCTTATAAGAACACTTTCCTGCTCTGTATTTTCCCGTGCTCTTATGCTCCTATGCCTTCAGTAAAATGCTGCTACAATCAAGTTGGGGGATAGTGTCTTATTGAGGGAGAAGTAGAATAGGTCCAGTGTAGTACAGACGTGTGTAGTCATTGCAGGTCTGGAATGTCAGAAGCAGAATGGGGACCAAGTATATGGCAATGTCAGGAAATTAAGTACGGAGGTGACTAGGAGAAATGTAGATTCCTAAAGATCTAATAATTCTTTCTAAGAATCGTTACGTACATCAGGAAAGACCACGTGCTACCCATCACACGTGGATGAGAATTGGAGCCAATTTATTTAAATCTCAAATTTATTTAAATCTTAAAGGAGAGGTTGACTTTAATGCATCAAAGGACTTTGGCATAATCTAGGTGGCTATTTTAATTTATTTGCGTAGCAGCATATGTTTAGTAAATGGCAGAACCAAAATTAGAACCTCAGACTCAAAATTTTAATCTTGCCTTCTATCAGTTGTCATGTATTTGGAAGGAAAGAGGAAAAGAAATCCCGTCATTTTTGCATTTTGAAATAACAAAGTCTAAAAAAATAGAAATGTATCAAACTTTTCAAGCTTCTGAATTTTAAGGCATTTTTAATAATAAAACTTTGTGACAGAAATTTTCTGAAAAATCTAGCCACCGCCCGTACATTTTTTTTCTGTTCTGTTGTATGTAATGCATTAATTACTCTGTCAAATAGCAGCCAAAAAGGGCACACTCTTCCCTTTCATTCTGAGTACCTACCTGAGAAGCACTCACCAGACTCCACATGTTGATGGTCACAGATTCAGTGACATGACAAGTCTGTTTTAGTGGCATTTCTGAACTCTGAGGAGGCAATAGTTAAAATATATGAAGATATTTTACTGTCTGACAAAGGAGTCAGGTTCACAAAAAGCAAGGTTGACAGACATACCCGGTCCTTTTTCTAATACCCTTTAAAAATGAGATTGGAAAGAGGGATTGCCATTTGCTTTGATTCCTGTAGCTGAACTGATGTTCTAAAGAGTTTAATTAATTTGCCTTAATAAAGAGGGTCCAGGGCCAGCCACATGGTACAGGTGGTAGGTTGCCACTGTGAAATACTGGTGTCATGTGGGAGGCTCCATGTTCAGATCCCAGGTCAACCTGAACAAGCCAGATGCACCTGTGATCCTGGCTGGGTAGAAAACTTCAGGGGGAGAATGGCGGTATAGCAAAGCTGTAACAAGGGTATGTCTCTCTCTCTCTCTGTAAATATATAAACTTTAAAAAAATAACAAATAGGGCTAGCAGGTAGTATAATAGTTAAGGTGCTAGATTCCCACATGGCCTACTGTGGTTCAAGACCCAGAACTGGTGGCATGACAATCAGATCAGTTACAAATGTGGATGTGCCCAAAATCCCAGGAGAAGAATGAAAGAGAAGGGATTGCAACATGGCCAGCCAGCCCCACCCCACTGCCACGGGGTGATTTCTCACTTTCCCTCTCACTGTCTCTCTTCATCCCTCTCTGGTGAGCACACACGTCCTATGGCAAAAACCTTTTTTAAATTAATTAATTAATTAACTAGATAACCAGGGTCCATTTAAAAATAAGTTCAGCAGATGCTGACATCTTTTTAAAATTCTTGCAGAAATCTCAGACTCTTGAATGATACATTATATGTAAATCTCTAGTGAAAAGGAGATTTTGCTGTTATTTCTCATATTTTATCAGGGAAAAATTTTAAGTGGTACATCTATCAGGTCAGAGTTTTAAGATGAACTATTTTTCCCTCTCACCTGGTGTCAATGATCTCATTGAAAATCCACAATATCCATTAATGTACCACCTCCTTCCATGATCTTTTTTGTCAAATATTTTATAGTTTAGAAAGCACTTTCATTTTAAACAAGAAGTTTATTTAAACAACAAGATGCTTGACTTGAAGGGAAAACTATCTAGGATTTCTTTTTTTTTTTTTTCTTATTAAGAGTAATTTACCCCTACTTAAAGACAGATTGCTCTTGGACCAGCAGTTGGCCTAATGGCAATGTCACTGGACTCTCCTGTAGTCGACTGCGGTTCGAGTCCCAGACCCAGTGGCTTAAACTCATGCCAGGCACATGTGTGTGCATGCCCAAGATCCTGAGAGGAGAACTTAGGAGAAGGGACTGTGGCATAGCCATTCCCCCAGGGGGTGATTTCTAGCTTTCTGTCTCTCTGTCTCTCTCCATCTTTCTGGCAAGCACACGTGCCCTATAGCAAAAACCTCTCAAAAAAAAAAAAAAAAGAGAGACAGTTTGCCCTACACGTAACAGCTATATATATATAAAAAATTATAAAACTGTCTTGGTTTTACAATGATAAATGAAAAACTGCAGAATTTTTATGTGGTTGAGTTTTTCTTTT
>NW_006204341.1:436384-444925 GCF_000334495.1 Tupaia belangeri chinensis
TTCTTTTCTTTTTTTTTTTTTTAAACAGTGAGACCAAAACAACTTACTGGAATATAAAGATAAGGACTGAATGAGCATGCTACTGATGGAGAAAGGGTATATTTTCACAGAACCAATTATTTTTCCCCTTCCCACCTCCATTTTATGTTCATAGAAACATACCATTGACCTTTTAGTTAAAGAAAATGCTATGTGCTTATATACATACACCAGTTATTTATGTATAATAAAGGAATGGGGAAAGGAAAATGAAAAACTAGAGAACACTATACTGTAGTAGTCAGGATGTGGTAAAACTAAATTGTCTTTTTCTAATTGAGAATGTATCAAACGACAGGGTCTCATTGTTACTTATGGCTGAGTAGTATTCCATAGTGCCTATGTGTCACATTTTTTTCACATTGTATTGATTCACAAAATATTTTAATCTAAATACTTTCAATAGCAAGTACAGCTGACATATACATATCTATGAACACATGTCTGACTTAAGGCATAAGCCTCAGTGAGTAGGATGAACATACTATAAAGTAGAACCTAGCTGGGGCTGTATAGCCTACTGCACTCATTAAATAGATATTTTATGATTTTTTTAATTTCAAGAAAAACAGTTATAGTTTTAATAGATCAAAATCAAAAAATGTTAGGTGAAATTTGCTTATGACTTAAGGTCAGGAGAAAGTTTAGGACAGTTCAGACAGTAGGTAGATGAATCTACTTGAAGAGAAGACAAAAATCCTTAAATCTGTAAAACAAAGCATAGAAGAAAATCAGTAAAGTTTTAGTTGAAAGTCATAAAATTTTATTTCACCAGTTCAGTCTCATGTTATTAATCTCTCTTCTGTTAAATTTGAGGTGTGGCTGTGGTCTGATCTTTCTGTTTCAATTCTGGAAGTGAACATTAAACACTATTATTGATCTTTCACATGTGTCCCTACATTAGGTTGGCCATCCTCTTACTTGTTTTTTTTTGTACTCTTATCTCGGTGTTTCTGACTTTAGTTTTCCTAGTGTAGCGCTCTCTTCAAAACTTCTTGGAACATATTCTTGATCTCTAAGAACAGAGTTCTGGAGTCATAGCAGGTTCCCTTTTTAGTAGTCACCTCCTGTCTGCTGTCGGAACACATCTATTGTATATTTTCATCCTCCATCTCTAACTGTGCAGGTGCTTCTGTTTTGTTGATTGGCTGCGCATCAAATCAGAATCTGATCTGCCTCATTGACAAATCCTGTCATTCACAATAGGCTTTCATTAGTTTACTAAGAGGTATATACCTCTTAAACTGCATCACAGAACCATCCTGCCCCACCACCTTCAAATTAATATGATTATTGTTCTTAGTCCTAACTCCTTCCTTGGACTTTTTGTCAGCCAATGGTGAGCACTGGAGTTTCCTCAGCTGCCACTTCACAAAAGAGGTCAGCACTTTTACTACCTATGCCATCTGAAGTTGATTTCCTGTCACCTGATACAATCTGGGTTTACGGACTCAGTATTTTAGTGTTACTAAATCATTAACGTTTTTAAACAGAAACCAAGCACGTTTTTGCCTTTTGCCCTTCCTTTTCTAGCTATCTATGATGACAACTATTAGTGATTAGTTCTACTTAACTCCATATTCCAATTTCAAAATGCATTGCTAGTGCTTATTTATCACAAGGTTAGCATTCAAAAGCTCTTGATTTGTATACCCTCTTAGTTGTCTTTAACTGCTAACACATCTTAAAATAACTTTTTCAAGATAGGCAGAGGTGTAAGATCTTTCCTAAACCATTACATATAAAAATACTTTAACTGTATTATTAGTATTAGTCTATTAGTTCTCAACAACCACATCAGCAAATTACCTTAAACATGGTGGCTTAAAACAACATAAATGTATTCTCTCAAAGTTCTGGAAGCCATAGGTCTGAATTGAAGGTATCTACACAGTCACACTCCCTCCAGAGGCTCTGGAGGCACCTTCTACTTCTGGTGGCTTTAGGCATTCTTTGGTTTCATCACTTCAATCTCTGTTTCCATCTCACATTGTTTACTCTTCATTAGGCTCTCTCAAAATTCCTTTTACCTCTCTCTCTTACAGGTGATTTCACTTAGCTCCCACCAGGCTAATCCAAGATTAAAGGATGAACTCCTTATCGTATAGTTTTCTATTTAAGGTAATAGTCACATGATCCATGTATTTGATTTGGATATATTTTGGGATTCATTTTTCAGTTTACTACAATCTACATTTCTGATTTGTTCTTAATTTTTACATCTTTTTTTTTTTAGAGGTTTTTGCTATAGGGCGCGTGCGCTTGCCAGACAGACAGAGACATAGAGACAGAAAGCGAGAAATCACCCCCCAGGGGGGATGATCACGCCGCAATCCCTTCTCCTCCATTCTCCTCTCGGGATCTTGGGCACGCACGCACACGCGCCCGGCGTGAGATTTAAGCCACCGGGTCCGAGATGCGAACCGCGGTCGACTACGTGGGAGTCCAGCGACATAGCCATTACGCTAACTGCTGGTTCCCCAATTTTTACATCTTTTCAATACGAGTTTTAATATTACTGGTCTACTCTCATATGTTAGGTTGTCAGAAAAGTCATGACATATGTTTTTTCTATGCAAAAATGCATTACAACTTTTCCAATGAGCCAATCATTTTCAATTTTTTTCTCAAATAATTTAGAGTTTTTATCTCAAATTATTTTCCTTTTGTAATGGTCAGTCTTTGTACCATAGCATTTTTTTTTGGTATCATAGCATTTGAAGCATTCATTCTTGTATAATTAAAAACTGAAAATGATATTTTGTAAATTGTTCATCTTTTTTCTTCAGTAAGTGCTTTCAGAGAAAAAATTTTCTAGGCCTTCTCTTGAACTACAGTATTTTTTCATAGGCCTTTAAAAAAAAAATCTGTCAAAGTAAGGAAATATAGGACTTGACTTTAGCCCTCTTGACCATCTAGTCAAATTCTGATGAAATGCTCTCACATCTAAAACTGGAGAAGGGGTACTATGCAAAAAAATTTAGGCTCATTTCTGGGAAAGTGTATTGCTCTGTTTATTCTTTAAGTCCTATCTCATTCTGCTTGGGCTAGTAAAGCAAACTTATTTCTCACAGCATTGGAGGCTAAGAAGTCTAAGCTCAAGGTGCTAGCAGATTCAGTGTCTGGTGAGGACCCATTTTGTGGTTCATTGATGGCTCCTTCTTACTGTGTCTTCAAATGGTGAAAGGAACAAGATAGCACTCTGAGATTTCTTTTATGAGGACACTAATCCATTTATGACAGCTCTTCCTTTATTATGTTATCAACCCCCAAGGGCCTCACCTTTTAGTACCAGCACCTTGGAGGAGAGGATTTGAACATGTACATTTTGAAGGAACACAAACATTCAGATCATAGCAAGTCCTTTCTTTACATTTCTTCTCATTGAAAAACTGAGTCTCCTTTGCATCTCTTAATGAGGAGTGCCCAATTCCTGAGCCACAGACTGGTGCCAATCCTCAATTTGTTAGAAACCAAGCTGCACAGTAGGAGGTCAGAGGTGAGCCAGTAGAGAAGCTTCATCTGTATTTACCGCCACTCCCAATCACTGACATTACTGCCTGAGCTCTGCCTCCTGTCAGGTCAGCAGTGGCATTAGATTCTCCTAGGAGCCCCTAGATGGGACTGTCTAGTTACAGGAAAACAAGTTCAGGGCTCCCACTGATCCTTTATTATGTTGAGTTGTATAATTTAATTATATACTACAATGTACTAATAATAGAAATAAAGTGCACAATAAATGTAATGCACTTCAATCACCTGAAACCATCCCCCCCTCCTCCCTGTCTGTGGAAAAACTGTCTTCCAAAAAACCAGTCTCTGGTGCCAAAAAGGATGGGGAACACTGTCTTCTTCACATCTAATCTTAAATAAAATTTCCTCTAAAAATCAAAGTTGCAAAACAGCTCTTTATTGAAGATGATAAATATGGCAATATTCTTGATTTGGTTATCACACACCTCATGCATGCTTTGAAAAGCCATATTGTACCCCACAAAGATATACAACAACTAAATGTAAATAAAAAATTACAGAATGAAAAATATATGCGGCCCGCCCATGATCTGGTGGTTATGGCAATTGGATCCCAGATGGCCAGCCACATGGTTCAAGTTCTGGGCCCTGAAGCTTCAGAAACACCTTACGTGTGTGTGTGTGTGCCCAAAAGCCCAAAAGGAGGGAGATATGGAGAAGAGATTGCTACATGACCATGCCTCATAGTCGGTCCTTTCTCACTTTCTCTCTCTCCAGCAAGCACATGTGGCCTCAGGGGTAATAGATAGATAGATAGATAGATAGATAGATAGATAGATAGATAGATAGATGATAGATAGATGATAGATAGACAGAGAGAGAGATCTAGATCTAGATCTAGGTCTTTCTTGGTCTCCTAATATTAAGATGCCTTGCCTATATGTACCAAGAACCCACGAACACCTTGCAGTTATCTGTTCACAACACGTATCATACTATTTGTAATGGTCTGCCTGTCCTACCAGACAGTGAGCTTCATTGAGGAAAAAACTGTGACATTTTTACATTATGTAATTAAGACCTAGCACAGTACTTTAGCATCTGTTGGCAATCAATAAAAATTTGTTGAATTTTTTTTTGAGAGGTTCTTCACTATAGGGCGCGTGCGCTCACCAGACAGACAGACAGAGACATAGAGACAGAAAGGGAGAAATCACCCCCCGGGGGGATGGTCACGCCGCAATCCCTTCTCCTCCATTCTCCTCTCAGCCCCCTGCCCGGCGTGACTTTTAAGCCACCGGGTCCGGGACGCGAACCGCGGTCGACTACGTGGGAGTCCAGCGACCCATAGTCATTATGCTAACTGCTGGTTCCCAAAATTTGTTGAATTTTGACCTTAGAGTAGGTCATCCACAGGAGTTCTCTGAACTGCCAAAGTTTGGTTTGTGACCACAATTCTAGGTTCATATAATTCATTGAACTTACCTTTATCAGAAAAAATTTAGCAATGTATGGTGATTTGTGAAAACAATAATTAAGATTTATTACACATTTACTACATGCTAGACATTGTACTAAGCAGTTCACCTGCACTGTCACCTTTAATTTAGCCCCCACAATGACACCGCAAACAAATATATAATTTTTCCATTTTAAGATTAAGAAATGGACATAAAGGCAATAAGCATAATGTCCAAAGTCACAGAGTTAGCAAATTGAGAAACTTTTAACTCACACAATGTGACTTCAGACATCATTTTATTAACCAGTAACTGTGTCTGCTTGTGTCTCTAACAGTAAACTGTCAGAAATTCTTAGACAGCCGTTGCGATTTTTTTTCCATTGCACAGAATGAAATACAATGTGTTAGCAGCTAAATAAATATTTTCTGTATGAATAAATAATTGGTATGAAGTGAGGGTGAGATTATTGTTTTATGTGACTTTAAATATATTATTATTTCAGAAAATGAAAATGTAACCTATAACATTTACATTTTACATTCTTCCTTCATTTAATTAAAAAAATATGTGTGGATAAGCATCATTAAAAACATGGCTTAGATATGCAACACAGGTTCCTAAAGAGATATTAAACATATTTATTGTCATGCAGTATATAAAGTATATTTACTACTTCTACATGCATTGTGATAGAATTCAGTAACAATGAACCAAAACTTTCTGTAATAATTTGACTCCTAAAAAAGTAATTCAGTTAGCCCCTGTATCTTTGGAGATTAAATTTTCCTAGTTTTAGATATCTTTTTGTTCTTTTCATGAGTTTTAAAACCTTCTTTTACAAGCTCATCATGTTAAGGGTCTGGCACTGAAATGAACAATATCCTTGCCTTTAAAGATGAAGTTGCCATTTTATCATTTTATTTCTCTCTTGCCTCTTCCAGTTATTCATCTCCAAAGGCAAGCAACATCAAGACTTCTAATGTCAAAGAATAGTTTAGTTAAATGTTTGTTTTTTAAAAAAATTGATAGAAATGTAATCTTGTAGTAATTATTTTGTATGTCTAGCACTTTCTTGCTAATACTATTTCTGCTATTCATCCCTACTCTTGCATATAACAATGATTTATGTTTTCATTTCTATTCTTGTGTAATAATATATTACATGAACACACTCTATATTAATTCTAATGTTGACTCTTTTCATTTTTGTGTTATCCGGTAGAAAGCTACTACATTCATTCATCCCTATGCTTTTTCATTTGTTTGTTTTCTAAACAGTGTCTCCCTGTCATGATCCTCCTGCCCCAATCTCCGAGCTGGGGACTACAGGTGTGCATCATCACACCCAGCTCTCTTTCAGACAGGGACTTGTGTTGACCAGGCCTGCCTCGAACTCATGATCTTTCTGCTTCAGAAAGTCCCCAAGTTGCTGAACTTAAAGACACATATCACTGCACCCACCTCTAGGTTGGACCAGGCTCCCATGTGGTCCCAGTCTGTGAGTACAGCATTTTAGCAGCATGACCATTGCTGCTGGGCCATCTTCCATATGCATTTTGGTAGATATATACAATAATTTCTCTTGGGCATGTACCTCAAAGGAGAAGCTGTCAGATTATATGATTGGCATATGTTCAACTTTAAAAGATATTGCAGGCCCAGCAGGTGGTGTGGGGCTTAAGGCTCTGGAAATCCATAAACTGACCACAATTTGGATCCTGGACCAGTGACCCCAAAATCACACCAGAATCAAAATATTGGAGGGCATAAAAGCAGTGGAAATAGTTATGGATGCTGAAGACAGTGTGGAACAGGGTGGCGGTAGAAGGAAAGAAAATAGAGAAGGATAGCAAGAGAACAAATAGAGAGGCATGACATTAATGGGACACAGAAATGGTTTATTACCTCTCAATGATAACATGTATAGTGTTCTCAACTGGACTGGTCTGAGAAATATTTCATGTTGGGTAAATTCTTTATACAAGCCAAATGATATATAGTGATTGAATGTTTAAAAATAATGAGAATAAATAATAATAATCTGAAAAAAATGATGAAAAGCTATTTGATTATGATAATGTGGATAATAATGTCTTTGTCTTGAATGATATGAATGTAATTGTGCTGGATAAAGAAATGTAATACACTGTAAAGATATATGTGATTCAATGTAATATAAAAAAGATTATGATAATAAAGTTAAATTTAAAAAAAGAAGAAAAATCACACCAGATACATGTGTGTGTGCATGCCCAAACTCCCAGGAGAAGAATGGAGGGGAAGGGATTGTAGTATAGCCATACCCTCTTGGGAATGGGGAATGATTTCTCACTTTCCCCCTCCTGGCTCTCTCTCCAGTGAGCACATGTGTTCTATGGCAAAAACCTAAAAAGAAAAAATACATTATATTGCAAAAAGATTTTTATAAAGTGTTCATGACTATGTACACTATCAATAGTAAATGAAAGTTTCAATTGAGCTGTACACTTTTCGGCATGTATTATAGTATGATCAGTCACTTAAAAGTATTTGTTCTCATAAATGTGTAGCAGTAACTCATGTGATTTTCATTTGCATTGTCCTGATAGCCTTTTTACATCTGTGTTGTCCATTTGGACATTATTTTCTATTTTAGAAGAACTTATTCAAGATTTTTCCCAACTTTATTTTTCTTGGGTCTTTCATCTATTCAAGTCTTTTCCCAACTTTATTTTTCTTGGGTCTTTCATTTTGTTTATTGCTGTAGATGCATGCCCTTTTTGTATGTAAAAAAATTAAAGTATCTTTTATCATTCTATGGTTTATATTTTTTCTATTTTAGTTATGCCTTCAGATGAAAAATATATTTTTAATTTTAGTGTAATCCAATGTATTCTTTTCTTTATGGATATTACTCCTTCTGTCCTGTTTAGGCAAACTTTGCTGACTCCAAAATTAAAAAGTTGTCTTCTTTAAGCTTCAGTATGATCTTTTATGTTTAGGTTACAATATGTCTTGAATTGATTTTTTATAGTGAGAAGGAGAGATCAGGTTTTCATTTGGCTATCCAATTAATCCAGCACCATTTACTGAAAGGGCTATTCTTTCCCCACTGAATTTCAATGGAGACTTGATTATGCGACTTTATTTGCAAACACCCTGTCCTGTTACATTGGTGTATTGGTCTATTCCTGTACAATAAACAGTGTCATAATTACTGCAGCTTTAAAATAAATATCTGATATCTGAAATACACGATTGTTTAATCTTCCAGCTTTGTACTTGTTCTTCAAGATTGTCTTGATGACTCTGGGATTTTACAATTCCTTATATATTTTAGAATGAGCTTGTCAAATCACACACACACACACGCACACACATACACTCTCACACGCAGACACACAACCTGGTTGATTGTGGGAGGGAGGATTGCATTAATCCTACAGACAAATATGGGGAAAATTGAAATATTTACTTATCATTTGCAGTCTTCCAATTTATTAGCCTTGCTTATCCCATTAATTATTTAGGTTTTCTTTAATTACTCACAGCAATGCTTTCCAAGTTTTTGTTTCATTGCTGCTAT
>NW_006204341.1:445467-449886 GCF_000334495.1 Tupaia belangeri chinensis
AGACAGAGAGACAGAAAGTGGGAAATCATCCCCCAGGGGGCATGGTCACGCTGCAATCCTTTCTCCTCCAGTCTCCTCTCGGAATCTTGGGCACACTTGCACACATGCCCGGTGTAAGTTTAAGCCACCAGGTCCAGGACTCGAACTGTGGTCGACTACATGGGTGTCCAGTGACATAGCATTACGCCAACTGCTGGTCCCACCTGGTTTAAGTTTTAAGTTGCTGTATCTGGGACTCCAATCTTGGTTGACTGTGTGGGCGTCCAGCACCACAAACAGTACACCATCTGCTGGCTCCAATTAATCACAGTAATTTTAAAGTCAAAGTCTGATTACTGAAAAGCAGAGGTCCCACAGGTTTTCCCTATTGTCCATATTTTTCTCTTGTAGCTAATTTTTGTTATGTTTGTTAATATTTTTAATGGATGTCAGAATTTCTAATGAAAAATTATGGAAACTCTAGATATGGTTACCTTCCTCCAGAAAAGATGGATTCTACTTTTTATGAAGGCTACAAAGGGCAGAAATACCTTAATTCAAGCATGTACTGAAGTGATCCGGTATTAGTTTGTAGTCTCTAAAACTCTCGCCTTCTCCTTTTGTTTGCCTTCATTCTTAGAGTTTAATTCCTCATGGGGTCTAACCTAGAGCTTGGAGAGCCTCCTGGTGATGTGATTTCTTGTTTGATCCTGAATTCCAAATACTTGCTCCCAGTACATGAAACAGCAAAAAATTCGACTTTGCTTTTAAACTGTTTTCTTACCATCCTAACCTGTGCAACTTAATGAAAAAGGGTCTTGAGGAGAAAATTAGTGGTAAGTGTCTATCCCATGTGATATGTACCTTCCTTCTCTCCAGCCCTTCATGTTTTGACTCCTTTGAATTCCAGAAGTCTAATATCTGTCCCGCCATTCTGTGAGATTGACTAAAGCTATCCTGGCTTCTCAGCCTCTTTGACACCAAGAGTCAGAAAATAGACCAAGGGGAAAGAAGGAGATTTTAAAAATTAGGTCTATGTCAATTATATTTCCTTCTCTTCAGGATCTGGACCTTCAAATCCTACTTGTGTTTGAAACTGTCCTGAAATATTCAGTATAGATCCTGAAGTTTATTCAGGTTTTCTGTTTGTTCTCAGCAGAAGCACTAGTCTGCTGCAAGCTTTTCTATGAAAGTCCATAACTTCAGAGCAATATCTCTGATTTATAGAGATGCAAAAATTCTCAACAAGATACCAGTAAATGTATCCAACAACACATTAAGAAGATTATGATTATGATTAAGAAGATTATTACCATGACCAGGTAAGCTTTATCACAGAGATGCAAGGGTGGTTCATCAGATGCAAGACCATAAATGGAATAGATCATATTAACAGAAAGATAGGTGAAAACCATATGACCCATATCAATTGATGTGGTAAAAGCATTCGATACAATACAATATCCCTTAATGATTAAGACTCTCAACAAAATTGCTATATAAGGGACATTTTTCAACATAATAAAAACCATATATGACAAACCCATAGCTATCATTATACTGAATGGGTAAAAGCTGAAAGCTTTTCCACTAAAAACTAGAACAAGATAAGGCTGCCAACTTTATCCACTCCTTTTAAATATAGTACTAGAAGTCCTAGTCAATACAATCAGATGGAAGAACAAAATAAAAGGAATACAAGGCAGTCAAATAGGGGAAGAAGAAGTGAAATTATCTCTATTTGCAGATGACATGCTCATATACACAGAAAACCCAGAAAATTTCACAAAAAAATACCCCTAGAGGGGTGAGGAGAGAAATTAATACTGTACAGTGGCAGGATACAAAATCAAAAAACAAAAATCTATAGCATTTATTTTTAAATTTTTATTATTATTATTTTTTAAATGTCCAATCACTATACATCATTTGGCTTGTAAACATATACACAGAAAACCCAGAAAATTTCACAAAAAAATACCCCTAGAGGGGTGAGGAGAGAAATTAATACTGTACAGTGGCAGGATACAAAATCAAAAAACAAAAATCTATAGCATTTATTTTTAAATTTTTATTATTATTATTTTTTAAATGTCCAATCACTATACATCATTTGGCTTGTAAAGAGAATTTACCCAACATGAAATATATCTCAGAGTGATCCAGTTGAGAATACTATACATGTTATCATCAATATGTAATAAACCATTTCTGAAAACCTATAGTATTTCTATACAGCAACAATGAACAGAATGAAGTACAATTGAAGAAAGCAATCTCACAACAGTCACCAAAATATAGGATACATTAATAATAAACTGAGTTAAAGAAGTCAAAAACCTCTACAAGGGAAACTATGAAAAACTGAAAAAAGAAATTGAAAATGACACACAAAAAATGGAAAGACATCCATGTTCCTGGATTGAAAGAATTAATATAATCAAAAAAAACCATATAATCAAAAAAACCCAATTCTACCCAAATTAATATACAAATTTAATGTAATCCTGACCAAATTACCACAGATGTTCCTCACAGACTTAGAAAAAACAATCATAGAATTTGTCTGGAATCATAAAACACCCCATTTCACCAAAGCAATACTGTGCAAAAAGAGTGAAATAGGCGGCACCTCACTCCCCAAACCCAAAATATATTACAAAGCTATGATAATTGAAACAGCATGATATTGGCTCAAAAACAGCATGCAGATAAATGGAATGGAATAGAGATCCCAGAAATAAATCACAAAACATATAGCCAACTGATTTTTGACAAAGGGCACCAGACAATTCAGGTGGTAAAAAATATTTTTAGCAACTGATGCTGGAACAACTGGGTACTGATCTGCAGATAAATAAAACCAGATCCCTGTCTCTCATCATTAACAAACTCAATTTGAAATGAATCAAAGATATAAACATAAGACCTTAAATTATAAAACTATTGGTAGAAAGCACTGGGGAAACTCTTGTAGTATCAGAGTAGGCAAAGACTTCTTAAATAAAACTTCCAAAGCACGGGAAATAATCCTCAAAATAGATAAGTGGGATTTCATCAGACTAAAAAGCTTCTGCACAGCAAAAGAAACAATAATTATAATGAAGAGACAGCCTTCAGAATGTGAAAATATATTTACGACATCTTCTTCAGATAAGGGACTGATAACCAAAACATATAGGGAACTCAAGCAACTTAATGGGGGAAAAAATCCAATTAAAACATGGGCAAATAAATTGAATGGACAATTCTCCAAGGAAGACATATGAACAGCCAAAAAGCATATGAAAAATGCGTAACATTCCTTATCATAAGGGAAATGCAAATCAAAACCACAATGAGATACCACCTAACCCCAGTCAGAATAACTAAGATTAAAACAATAAAGCATGGGGACCAGAAGACAGCATAATGGCTATGTCATTGGACTCCCATGTAGTGGACCACAGTTCGAGTCCCAAACCTGGTGACTTAAACTCACTCTGGGCGTGTGTGCATGCATGTCCAGGATCCCAGGAGGAGAACAGAGAAGGGATTGCAGCGTGGTCATCCCCCTTAGGGGAGGATTTCTTGCTCTCTCTCTCTCTCTTTCTATCATTTTCTGGCGAGTGTACATACCCTATAGCAATCCCCACCCCCCAGAAAAAGAAACTGACTTGCCTCCTGTTACCTAAATAGTAAGCAGTCAGGTAAAAACAAACAAGCCAAAACAAACAAACAAACAAACAAAAACAATAAAGCATGATAAGTGCCAGTGAGGCTACAGTGAAAAGGGAACTCTCCTACAGTGTTGGGGGGAATGTAAATTAGTACAGCTACTATTGATAATAATGTGGTGGTTCCACGAAGACCTACAAATAGCACTACCATATTTTCCAGGAATTCCACTCCTAGGTATCTACCCAAAGGATTGGAATACACTCAGTCAGGAAAACACTTGTACATTCATGTTTATTGAAGCATTATTCACAATTGCTAAAACATGGAATCAAACCAAATGTACAAGAACAGATGAATAGATTGAAAATATGTGGCACGTATACACTGTGGACTACTACTCACCCATAAAAAACATTGAGATCTTGGAATCTAATGGAAAGGGGATGGATATGAGAGATTTAATGCTAAGCAAAGCAAGCCAGACTCTGAAAGAGAGGCATTCTATGTCCCCACTTAATATATACTGAACACTTGCATGTATGGAAATCAACTAGGTAAAGTATAGAAGAAGGGTAGGAAATAGAGAAGGGGTGTGTAGGGATAGAATCGAGGGAAAAAATAATACCTTCAATAGACCAAAAAAAGGTAAAATTATCTGTTGAGGACAATGTATATGGGAATTTCTTTGATTAGACTATCAAATAAATTATATATTAGAGTATTCATGCTGGAAAAATTCATTTTCAATGTTGTTAAGATATATAGTGATTGGAACCAGCA
>NW_006204341.1:449960-452169 GCF_000334495.1 Tupaia belangeri chinensis
CTTCCCTCCCCCCCCCCCCCCCCCCCTGTTTTTCTCTCTCTCTGTTTTTCTGTCTCTCTGATCAAATTAAAAATAATTAATAAAATTGAATAACTAATTCTTTAAAAAAGATATATAGTGATGAATGTAAAAAATAAGAAAAATTAAATTAAGTTAAATTAAATTAAAAATAAAGGATAAAAAAAGCCCATTTCTCTTTGAATTAATTCTAATATATTATGAGATATAACATAGGTTAAAAATTTGACAAAATGTTCATAGAATATGTACAATATTTATCATGTTCTAAATCACACACACACACACACACACACACACACGCACACAAAGCAATAAAACACAAAAGCAGGGCCAAGAGGTTGTGCAGTGGTTAAAGTGCTGGACACACATGGCCCAGCAGGGTTCTAGTCCCAGACCTGGCAACTTGAAAATCATTCCGAGCTTATGTGTGTGCATGCCCAAAATCCCAAAAGGAGAATAGAGGACAAGGGATTGTGTCATGGCCATTCACTCTAGGGGGTGATTTCTCCCTTTCTCTCTGTTTTTCTATGGTGAGAATATATGCAATACAGCAAAAACCTTAAAATACACACATACACATACAAAAGTGAATGTAAACTTCCTTCAGCTTCAATGAATCAACTAGAAATAAATCAAAATACTAGCCTAAAACACAAAAGATGACTTGAAAATTAAGATACAATAACTATTCTTAAAAAAAAAAAACTATTCTATTTGACCTGCTTTAACAATAAATTAAACTGACATACTGAAAATTTAGATACTAGAAAGTATGGAATCATTGAATCTCAAAGTCTCAGGCTTAAAGTAGAAGTGAGATAAATATGCATAGATTTAACTATACTTATCACAAACAAAAACCAAAAATATATTCATTTCAAATTTTTCATTAAATGGGAGAATATTCTTGTAAAATATGCCTCAGACAAGGGACTGATAACCAGAATACACAGAGAACTTAAGCACCTTAAGCAAAAAAAAAAAAAAAAGAAAAAAGATTAACCCAATTAAAAGATGGGAAAATGAGCATATGAGGAAATGCTCAACATCCCTCATCAATACCACCTAACCCCTGTCAGAATAGCAAAGATGGAAAATATAAAAAGTGATAAGTGCTGGTGGGGTTGTGGTGAAAGGGGAAATCTCCTACACTGTTGGTGGGAATGTAAATTGATTCGGCCACTGTGGAAAACAATATGGAGGTTCTTCAAAGAGCTACAAATAGAACTACCATTTGATTCAGCAATCCCACTTCTGGGTATCTACCTACCCAAAGGACAGGAGAATGCTCACTCCGAAAAGAGCTTGCACATCAACGTTTATTGCAGCATTACCCATGATTGCTAAGACATGAAACCAACCCAAATGTCCACAAGCAGGTGAGTGGATGGAAAAAGTATCTCACATATACTCTATGGAATACTATTCAGCCATAAGAAAGAACAAGACCCTGTCATTTGATAGAAAGTGGTGGAATAGTGCTTCACTATTGCTGAGTGAAGCAAGTCAGGATATGAAAAAAGTATATTGCATGTATCCACTTAATATATACCTACTATTCACACTTTATGGTAGAGATTGAAGTATTGGAGAACGTAAAAGCAGTGATAATAGTTAGGAATGCCAAAGACAGAGTGGAATGGGGGGGGGCAGGAAGAGTATAAAGGAGGATAGCAAGAGAACAAATAGAGAGGCATGACATTAGTGGGACACAGAAAGGCTTTATTACCTCTCAATGATAACGTGTATAGTGTTCTCAACTGGACTGGTCTGAGAAGTATTTCATGTTGGGTAAATTCTTTATACAAGTCAAATGATATATAGTGATTGAATGTTTAAAAAATGAGAATAACAATAATCTGAAAAAAATGATGAAAAGCTAGTTGATGATGATGATGTAGACAGTAATGTCTTTGTCTTGACTGACATGCATGGTAATGCATAGTAATAGTGCTGGAAAAAGAAATTTAATACACCATAAAGATACATGCAATTAAATGTAATATAAAAAATTATAAAAGTTGAAAAAAGCTACAATAATTAATAAATAAATATGTTTACTGAAAATAAGAAAATGTTGGGACCAGTCGTTGGCATAATGGCTATGTCACTGGCCTACCATGTAGTCGACCGTGGTTCAAGTCCTGGACCCAGTGGCTTAAACTCACTCCCGGTGTGTGTGTGGGTG
>NW_006204341.1:452284-478347 GCF_000334495.1 Tupaia belangeri chinensis
GCATGCACCGTATAGCAAAAACCTCTCCAAAAAAAAAGAAAAAGAAAGAAAGAAAATGTGTAGATATTTGGAAGTTCACACCAATATTAAACACAGAAAGTTAAAAATAATAAACTGTCAAAACTACAGACACAGAAGAGGAACTACCTTCACTGTAGACAATAAAAATTTTACCTAAAAACTTACAAATTTATATGTAATGAATCATTTTTAGAAAATTAGAAATGAACAATGCTGAATTAAAAGAAAAAAGAATATTATTAACCAAATAATCACAGAAAAGGTTTAAAAGTAAGTGAAATCTATACTCCTCAAAGACTCTAGGTGAATTTTTAAAAACTGAAATTTAAATTTTCAGGGAAAAAATAAAGGGGTAAGAAACTGGAAGCAGGAGAAGATGAGCAACTTGCCCAGTGTCACCCAGCTCAAAACTTATGGAGTCATTTTAAAAAGGATTTTTCTATGTATAAAAGCTAGAATACTATTTATATAAAATCAATGACTGGGGACCAGCAGTTAGTGTAATGGCTATGTCGCTAGACTCCCACGTAGTCAACTGCAGTTTGAGTCCTGGACCTGGTGACTCAAACTCATACCGTATTTATGAGTAAAAGAATTTCAAGGTTATTGGCAGTACTTTACGGTATGCAGATAATTGTTAAGATGGCTGTTTCCAATCACAAATCATGGAGACATTTGACAGTGGTGTGCTGGTAATTGCCTGTCAAAAACAAACAAACAAACAAAAAAAATCATGACAGTAAAAATTTTGAGTAAGTAGAATTATGGTGGGGGTGGGGGTGGGGCTTCCAGGACAAAGGAAGATAATGGGACATGCTTAGAATTTAAGTATGCACGTGAAGCCTGTGGTGACCTTGTAGCCTTGTCCCCATAGCAACTTAGCAATACTTAGTGATCTTGTAGCCCAGATAGCAGCCTGTAACTTCATGTATGCCTGTGTATCTAATGGCTCTTAGCCTAGTATATACCTGCATAATTCTGTAACAATCTTTTACAATCTAAACTATATGAAAGTATGTATAATTTATATGGGAGAAAAAGAAGCCAAAACAAATAAAAAGGAAGAGCCCAAGAAAAGTCAAAGGACATCCCATGTTCCTGGATTGGAAAAATTAATATAATCAAAATGACAATTCTACCCAAATTAATCCACATATTTAACACAATCCCAGTCAAAGTGCCAGAGACATTCTTCTAGCCTTTGGATGAATTTGCTGAGAAAGTACAAGCACATGAATCACTACTTTTCTGCAAAAGCCTTAGTGTCCTGTCTCTCTCTCACTGAGAAGCCCACAACCTTTCTGGTGCATTGGCCAGGAAACAAGGAGAGTTCTGAAATGGTGTGTGTCCACCACTC
The DNA here is from genome assembly GCF_000334495.1 of Tupaia belangeri chinensis. Taxonomy (NCBI): domain Eukaryota; kingdom Metazoa; phylum Chordata; class Mammalia; order Scandentia; family Tupaiidae; genus Tupaia; species Tupaia belangeri. Next base: position 453,663 of record NW_006204341.1, read on the forward strand.
TTCTCACAGGAATATCAGGAGAGGCAACTTAGCCTGGTATCAGTGGACCAGTTGTTCCGTAGGGAAGAAAACCGTCCCAGTGGCCTGGGATATAAGCTCCTGGTAGCACAGCACAGAGGAACCCAGTAAGGCTCAGGAACCAGCTCAAGGAGCACCGACCATAGGATTGGTAAGAACTCTGGTTCATTTGGGACTGCACCTGCCTCCAACGAGGCAGGGGGCGAAATTGATCAATTCCCCTGAGCTGGTCTCAATATTTCTATAATGGAAATGGGAGGAAGCTACTAAGCTCTTAAGGTACTGGGCAATAGGTCAAAGAAATTGTGCTGTGGATGAATGTGAATGACAAGTGCAGAGTCTTGATCCGTAGTATACATCCTCATAGGGCTTATGGAGGCCCTCTGTGGAGGGATCCTGACATGGAATTTATACTGTCACACTAACATTAGAGGGGCCTGAAATAGCACCCCAAGGAAAGCAGCCTGAGATGGTCAAAGCGATTGTTTACCTTTACCTCTTCCCTTCTTGTGTGTGAATGTCATTGTTTAGGACAAGTTTCGTCTCTTAGAGTGTATGGTTAAAAAAACAAACAAATAACAACTTCAGGCAGGAGTATTCAGAAGATTATGGTATTATGTTGGTTCCCAGAAGACTGGGCAAATGGTCTGTGAAATTAATTGGCCCTCATTCAGGGTGGGCTGGCTCTCCAAGGAGTCACCCCCCACCCCTCAGTCACTGCTGCTAGCATACCCTGAGCCAACAGAGTCTTCAGCCTTGGCCACACCCCAGAGTCTGACCCCCTTAATCATCTGAGATGCTTCTGACCAGAATCACTCTGAAGCTGCCAACTTATATTTCCTTATACTCTGGCCTGAAAGCACTAGAAGAGCCCTGCTGATGATCAGATTCAAAGAGGGGGAAAGGAGGAACCTCCATTATGTAGAAGAAAATAGCAAATGGCCTTAAGGAATTCCATTCAATTTGATTTATAAAAAGAGCACTCATACAAATTAATTTAAATGCTTTTCAAGTTCATATGACAACTAAATAAGCCAGCTTCGAACATGATAAAAGGAAAAGGTTTAATAAGTGAAGATCTTCACAGTTTCTAACACATAGTTTGTTCACAACTTATTGATCAGGCAACATCGTATTTGACTTAATATGACTTGTTTAATAAAACAGGTGGTAATTATAGGTTATGTGTTATTTATTACATGATTAATATCTGACCAACAATAAAAATAAATTAATGAATAGCCTTCTCTAATATCTTGTTTCTCACAGATGATCAGAACATAATGGTTTAAAAAAAGTTTTAAATGCTGTTAGATAAGACTAATTTTTCTAAACATTTTTTTTTGTTCTTTTATGGTTCAATTACAAGACTAGTGATTGAAAACTATGAAAAGTGAATCTTGTAACTTTATAAGTCATATTGCTGCTCTAATCTGCTACATATTTTGTCTTCAGTTTTGGTGCCAACACATACTGAGTTAACCCTTTTTTATCCCTCGGGTACTTGGAGCATTTGTTCATGATTAGTTGCTTCATTTGATATATTTCTTAAAAGTTTTTTTTTTTTCCAAATGACTAGAATTTAAAATTTTTATGTTTTTAAAGGAATGTATAAAGAAAATGGAAAGACGATATACTCTTGTAAATACCTAATCATTACACTTGGTAAAAAAATAATAATAATAAATAAATTTCCAGTTTCTGTGGAGAAACAGATTGTTTCTCTGTACTGCTAAGCAAATCACTATGCAAAACCAAAATTAACCAAATGTGGGGTCAGCAGGTGGTGTGGTTGCTAAGGGCTCTGGACTCTTACATGGCCCACTGCAGTTCAAGTCCCGGACCTAGAGGCTTGCTTTCTCTCTCTCTCTTTCTCTCTCTCTCTTTCTCTCATTGTGACCCCCTCTGGTCAAATTAAAATGAAAAAATAAGTTAAATTATTCTTAAAAATATAAATAACCAAAATCAAGGGAATGTTTTACCAAAATCACATGCCTTAATTATTCCTATGTCAGGCTTTTACATTTTACAAAAATGAAAGATATTGGATCTATCAATAGGATTGTTTGTTTCTATATTGGAAATTTGTTAAACAGTTTTTTGTTTGTTTGTAAAAATGTATATCTGTAAGCTGCTGGTATGTACTAAAAGCTAATATTGCTAAGAGTTAAAATTCTGGTAAAGTCCTACATAAGAAGTTACAAGCTAGATGGCTTTTCCAGAGGTGTCAGATTCCCCAGGCTGGGCAAAGGGTGACAGATGGGCTTTGGCAAGCCTAAGATTGTCCTTAAAATAACAAACAAAATGTGCTCTTTAAAAAGAATAATTTCTAATTGATCAGAGGTAAAAATTATTTCCAAAGATAAATTTATAAAGGAAAGAGAAATAGGTAGAAAAGAAAAACAGTAAGTAGGAAACAGATGTTGAAAGAAATATATAGCTATGAAGATGTATTTGTGGTTAAAAAAAAGTTTAAAGCATGTTGCAGAAGGTTTGAGTTACGTTAAAGAAGGTCTGAGAGGAAATTACAAAGATGTTCATGCAAGGATTTTATATATGACAAATGGAATATCCTATAATAATCTAGACAGTGAAGATCAGATATTTCTCAAATTTGATTTTTACCCCTCTCAGGATGTTATACATATGGAAACAATCTGGTCAGTATAAAATCCAATTTGCTAGACTCTAAACTTGTATCAATCTTGGAATCATATAATAAAATTTACCACAAAATTCATGTAACTATTGATAAGCAAGGTAAACAAATTGTGAGTCTGATCAAAGAATATGATAATACACATAAAGGTTTCTTTGGTTGGTTATGCTGTTTAATGCCCTCTGACTCTGTTTACAATATAATACTTGTTTGTGCATTTTCATTGTATATTACTTGTAAATGCTATACCAGATATTGGAAGAGGAAGAAAAAAAATTCAAAGATAGTCTATAACACATCTGCTCCAGACTTTGAGGCCTGACTCTTTCCTTTGCCCAGACACAATTGGCTATCAAACCAATCAGAAATGTCCTTCCCAGGACTCTACTGCCTGTAATAAAAGATGACTGATTGACTACTCCTAGACGAACCAGTCAGACATGTCCTTCCCAAGACTCTACTGCCTATAATAAAAGATGACTGATTGACTACTCCTAGAAATGAGCCTCCCTACCTCAGTGGGACTTGACTCCTAGGAATGAGTGTTCCTAGCGCTGTGGTACTTGACTACTAAGAATGAGCCATTTGAACCTATTTTGTGACCTACACATGCATTCAGAAAAATAATATTTGGCCAACAGGAGGAACTGAGTCAGGAGTCTGACTGCTCTTTCCTATTTTCAAAATCCCTTCCATAGGACCTGGGGTGAGTCACGCCCACAAACATTAACAGATCATTTTGGCCCAGTTGATTATAAGACTCTTCCTACATCTTATCTCTAGGATAGCATAGTATCTTTGTAATGGGTAAGTCATACCCACAAACATTAAGAGACCATTTTGACTCATCATTAACAGGAAGCCTTCTTTTGTATCTGGCCTTTCAGAGTTGGCCAGTCTTCACCTTACAATGGGAGAATCCTCAAAATGGGGACAAAGACTAATGGATCTAGATTTGACTCCCACAGTGATTAAAATTTCTCTGATCGGGGTTGGAAGGTGGCATGGTGGTTAAGGGTATTAGACTCCCACATGGCCAACCACGGTTCAAGTCCCAGAACTGGTGGCTTGGTTTCTCACTTTCTCTCTCTGGGCTCACTTTCTCTCTCTGGTCAAATTAAAGTAAATAAATAGTAAACTTAAAGAAAGTAATTCTTTAAAAAAATTATCTGCCTATCTTTGAAACCACATTATCCTTCAATTTAAAAGTCTTCCAGGAAGACCAACATGGATGGGTGTGTAGTACTCCAGTATGTGGACAACCTTTTGCTGCCTAGGAAAGCACAAGAAGATTGTATAAAAGAAACAAGATGACTCCTCTCCCTCGTATGGAAAGCTAGTTAGAAGGTATCAAAGAAAAAGGACCAAATCTACCAAGAGAGGATCAAACATCTTGGATTTCACCTGTCCTAAGGAAAGTGCCAGCCAACCCAGAAAGAAAACAAGCCATCTATGTGATTCCAGTTCTGTCTACCAGGTGTTGAATTTGAGAATTTCTTGTGACTCTAAGTTTTACAGGATCTGTATACCCAACTTCTCCCTCATGGCAAAAATCCTTTATGAAGCCACAAAGAGGGGACACCATAGTTGCCCAAGTAAATCAAAGAGCAGACTGGGAGACAAAGCATGCAGTTTCTGGAGAAACGATGGGACAAATGGCACTAACAGCAGTGCTGTTCCCATGTCCATTAGCAGGATGGGATCCCTATTACTACATGAGAGCACTTGATTCAAAACTGAGAGAGGAATTTGCCTGTCAGGTGAATAGTAAAAGTTTACCAATGGCAGAATAGCAATTCCTGAGGCCCTGGCCCTAACCTGTGTTAGACAATTCTGCCAGGAGACCCATCTTGGCCAGATGGCTCTTGATCCTATATTCAGCTGACCTTTCTTTATCCCTCAACTCTCTTGTGCAGCCCAGATGTAAAGGTAGCTAAGGTATTACTCTGGATTCACCATAGCAGAGTGAAGCCAGTTTCTTGAGAAGTGCATTCTTGGGAATGTACTTCTGACCCAAAAACACCATGCAAGCTAATCATCTAAAGAAAGAAAGCCATTATCCTAGAGACTGGAGAGGACTATAGCTCTGCTTAAGTCACTTCAGAAGCCGACTAATCTATGCATGGCAGAAGCTTGCGGGTTTAAACATATAGCAAAATATATTTATAACCTACATCTCTTTTGTCTTTATAATAGTTTTGTTGTTGGAATGTGCTATCATCTTTTGTCACTGTTTATTGTTGCAGCCCTAGCCCTCTTCCTTGTCAGAAGACTGGCTGAAGTTGCCCCAGCTGACTGGAGTTGGGATGAGAGGGGTCTACTGGGGTTTGTGTTTCTTCTGTGGGTATGATGTTTCATTATTACTGGGTTCTTCTAATCTGGACCTTCTTTTGGAGAGAGGTACTCCATCCTGTGAACTATGCATTCACACCACCCAACAGAGCCAAGGTGTCACTATGACCTTACTTTACCATACCCATTTCTCTGGCAGGAAAACTTCTCAAGGATGGCAAGCATCATAGGACAATCTATTCCATTTGTCAACAAGGGAATCAATATAACTGTTTTAATCTACAGTATTCTCAAAATGAGGAACATTCCTGAGATAGGGGATGGTTAATTAACTGGACCCAGGTTACTAGCCACCACTTGCTAGTATGAGTGTTTTGTTTATGTTTTAAATGTGTGTGCAGTTATAATCCTATGCATGTCATAAATTGCAAATGTCTCTTATGGGAATGGGAATATGGGCTCAAAGATAAGTACATATGTGAACAGGCCTCGCCCCAATCTGTGTGTTATAGTTACCATTGGACCTACTGTCCTTCTTGGAGCTATGTGAATTCTGAGAGCTTATCTGATCATATGATGCCTGGCTTCCCTGGTTATGAAGTCTCATTGAGGCCATAGTTGAAAGGAAGGCAGCCACACTTTCCATAATAATGTTATGAAAATACACACCCCTTAAAGTAGGATGATGTTCTTTGACCCTAATAGGGTCTGGGCATCAAAGGGGGAAATGTGGTAGGGAAATCTTCCAAGACAAAGGAAGATAATGGGACATGCCTAGAATTTAAGCATGGTGGAGGGAACCAGCAGTTCGCGTAATGGCTATGTCGCTGGATTCCCACATAGTTGACTGCGGCTTGCGTCCTGGACACCCAGTGGCTTAAACTCACTCCAGGCATGTAGGTGCGTGCCCAAGATCCCAAGAGGAGAATGGAGCAGAAGGGATTGCAGCGTGGCCATCCCCCCCATAGGGGGGGGTGTGATTTCTTGCTTTCTGTCTCTCTGTTTCTCTCTGTCTTTCTGGTGAGCGCGTGCACCCTATAGCAAAAACCTCTCCAAAAAAAAGAAGAATTTAAGCATGGTGACCTTCTTGTAGCCCTGTCCCCATAGCAACTTAGCAAGTTTTAGTAACCTTGTAGCCCTGATAGCAACCCAATAACTCTGTAATTTCATGTTCTCCTGCCTACATATCTGACAGCACAGTAACCCAGTATATACCTGCATAATCTTGTAACAGTCTTTTACCAAATCAAATGTATGTAAAAGTATGTATAACCATATATGAGAGACAAAGAATCTAAAACAAACAAAAGAAAGAGCCCCAAGAAACTCAGGGCTCAGCCTTTGGATGTGAATCTGCTGAGCTGGTGCTAGTACACAAATAAATTGCTGCTTTCCTGCAAAAGCCTTGTTGTGTAGTCTCCTGCTAAATATCCCACAGTATGAACTAACCTCATACATGAGTATAGATGCCAAAATCCTAACTAAAATGTTAGCAATATAATTCCTGGAATCTCTTTATTATATTATGATCACAAAGGGAAAATACTAATATTGCAATAATGTTTAAAGTGTAGGAAAAATATAACTGATAGGTTATAAAAGTCATGTATCCATCTTATCTAGGAAAACATTGAAATGGGAAAAAAATAATTCATATCCAAAAAAAATTAAAAAAACATATAAAGCCTAGAAATAGAAGTATATATTTTTGGAGAGGTTTTTTGTTTGTTTGTTTTATTTTTGCTATAGGGCACGTGTGCTCACCAGACAGAGAGACACAGAGAGATAGAAAGCAAGAAATCACCCCCCAGGGGGGATGGCCATGCCACAATCCCTTCTCTTCCATTCTCCTCTCGGGATCTTGGGCACGCACGCACACGCGCCCAGCATGAGTTTTAAGCCACTGGTCCAGGATGCGAACTGTGGCCGACTACAGGGGAGTCCAGCGACATAGCCATTACACTAACTGCTGGTCCCAGAAGTATATATTTTCAACCTAATTGGTAGCTATCAAAAATAGAGAATATCATACTTTAGTAACACACTGAAGACAGTCCAAATAAAAATAGGAACAACACAAGAATGCCTGCTATCACATCTATTATTCAACATTGATCCAAAATTCCTTGCAAATGTAATTATACAACAGAAGTAAAAGCTATAAATATTGAAAAGAAAAAATTCATTATAATTCACGGCTTATATGATCATCTATCTATGATATATTACAGCATAAAAAGCTAAAATCTTTAGAAAAAAGTTTAATAAAGTATCTATACAAAAAAAGTAGTTCACAAGAACTATTAGTGTTCCAATAACAACTGTAGTCAATTTTTAAAAAGTAGAAAAGAAGATGCCACCCCCTCTGTAGCACTAAAACATAGGAGTAAATTTAAGAAAGAAGCCCTACAAGAAGATAATAATACTTTACTGACAAAAATGAAAAATGTCTGAATAAATGGATACAAGAACCATTCTTCAAAGAAACAAAAAGTCAACATTTTAAAGATGTTGATTCTTTCCAAATTACTCTATGGAATTAATGTAGAAATTCAATTAATATCTTAATTGGATTTAGGTGATTCTAAAGTTCATGTGGATGATCAAATGTATGAGCATAACCATAAAACATATGGAAAGAAAATTTTTTATAGAGGCACTTTTTTTTTGCCAGTTTTCAATTTTATTCTAAAGTTTTAGTGATTATAATAATATACTAGATGGTCACATCAAGAGTCCCAAAGCAAAGAAAATAGATTCCAGAGAGGCCCATGTATATATGTCTATGTATCTCTATGTTTATATTCTTTTATAAAGTAAGGTGGCATTTCAAATTAATGCTTAAAATATAGGCAATTCAATAAATTGTGTTAACAAAATTGGACATTCATTTGTAAACCAATTGATTTGCATTGCTACCTCATATGATATACAAAAGTAAAATCCAGATGAATTGATGATCTCAGCATTAAAAAAAAATGACAAAACCTCTGGAAACATAAGTTTAAGAGCCATATTGTACCTAACTATGACTAATAAGATCTTATATACTTAAAAGTTGCTTGGGGTGGTGGCATGGTGGTTAAATTGCTGAACTTTGACATGGCTTACTACAGTTTGAGTCCCAGACCCAGCAGCTTGAAACTCAGGCTGGGCATGCATGAGTGGGTGCCTAAAATCCCAGGAGAATGGAAGAGAAGGTACTACAGTGTGCCATCCCCCAAGGTGGTGATATCTCACTGTCTCTCTGTCTCTCTCAGTCATGTGCATGCAGCTTTTGGTAAAAACTTTTTCTAGAAAGTGCCCAGACTAGATTTTGAGAGTTCTCATCTCAAGAAAATATATATATAAGATAATGTATGTTAAATAGCTTGATTTTGGGAACTAGCAGGTGGCTCGGTGGTTAAGGTGCTGGACACTCTCACATGGCCAACCATGGTTCAAGTACCAGACCTGGTGACTTGCTTTCTCACTTTCTCTCTCTCTCTCTCTCTCTCTCTCTTGTGTGTGTGTGTGTGTGTGTGTGTGTGGTCAAATTAAAATAAATGAATGAATAAATAATTCTTTAAGGAAAATTTAAAAATAAATACCTTGATTTTGCCATTCCATTATATATGTATTTTTCAAAATATTATGTTGTACACAATATGTATTTATTTATTTATTTATTTTTTACATGTCAATTAAGAAATACATTTTTAGGGGGCAGTAGGTGGCATGGTGGTTAAGGCACTGAATTCCCACATGGTCAATAATGGTTCAAGTCTAGGATCTGGCAGCTTGAGAATAACAGTGGGCATGTGTACATGCATGCCCAAAATCCCAAGAGGAAAATGGAGAAGAAAGGATTCTGATATGGTCATCTCCCCTAGGGGGTGATTTCTCACTTTCCTTTCTTTCTGTCTCTCTCTCTCTAGTGAGCATACATGCTCTATGGCAAAAGCCTAAGGGGAAAAAAATAGAAAAGAAAGAAAATTTTAAATAAATGACATTTATGAAAATATTTTAAAAATGAAACATGTGATTAGAAATTAAGGAAAAGTATACATACTGACAATTTACAGAGTAAAAAAAAAAGAAAATTAAATAATCATTTTTTGAAATTTGTTCAACTTCTCTAATTGTCCAAATACAAATTAAAACAATAAAATAGCATTTCCTTTCAATGGATTGGCAAAAATATTAACTAAAAAAAGGATATTGATATCCAATTAGTAAGAGCTTCTCATACACTCTTGGTGGTATTACAAAATAGTATTGTCCATCATTTACAGGGCAATTTGACAATATTTATCAAAATATGTACCCTAATGGAATAAAATCACCATATTTCCTCTCCTTAGACAAAGATTGTGAAGGAGGATAGATATTGTCAAAAAACTCAAACAATAAGGACAAGATATTGGAAATGTCAAAAACAAAACATGGTCTGGTGTATAAGACTCAAGAAATTAGTATAACTCTGCCTTAAAAAAATGGAAAGATTAGCTATTCCTTACTTCTGAAAAACATGAGGGAAGGAGGGAAGAAACTTTAGTGACAGAGATGGATTAGAACAAGGGAGGAAAACCCTTGCTTCAGGGCACAATGATAAAAAAAAAAATTCCAATAATAGGAATTAGAGTAAATAATAGTGGTTTGTGTGTTTGAAATACAAAACATATTTCATCTCCTCAAATCTTGAATAAAGACAGTGCACTTGTATGTGCATGTGCATATAAACACACATGTGCCCTTTTTAAAAGGACATAATTATATATGTCAGTGTTAAAGACCAAACATTGCTACCCAATATTAGCCATAAAGTGCTGGCAGACCACAATAGCTCTATAAATAACAAACAAAAAATCTGTTAAGATGAATATAAATAAAGAAGTGCCTTGTTTTAACATTTTTCTTATAAACTGATGGAGAAAAGCAGGGTCCTATATCTGGCACAATGTGGTACAGAACAGGGGCCACCTATATTGGATGGTGTATTGGCCTGTTTTGTATTCCTAAATATTGGGTGATTTATAAAGCAAAGAAGTTTATTTGGCTCATGATTCTACTGTCTAGAAAGTCCAAATGTTCAATTCTGGTGAGCACCAAATGGAAGAGCCAGCAGGTGCATGTAACCAAAAAAAAAAAAAAAATTAAAAAAAAAAAAAAAAAGATGTACAGGAACTTGGGGGATGGGGTACATAGGCTACACTATCTTGTGGCCTGCTTCTCAAGCCCCAACCCAACTATCTGCTAGAAAACCTTGGTCCTGCTCCCAGCAGGCCTCTCGTGAGTGCCACCCAAAACCCAACCCCCAGTTTCCACTTGAAACTCGGGGCACATCAGTTTCGTTGCCAGGAAACTTTGGTCCTTGTTTCAGCAGGCCTCTCCTCATAGGTGTTACCTCACTTCCTGGGTTTTCCAGCAGAAATGGGGGCCCGAGAGCCCATTCACTAAGTTATATCTCTGTAACTCATCTCAGACTCATCACAAGATGAAAGATTGGTAGAGAAGCCAACTACCTGAAGCTACCTATATAAACTCTTATCTGCTCTGATCTACAAGATATAGCCCTCTTAAAGTATCACATGTGGGATCTAAGGATGATATTGCTTCTTCCAATACTACCAAATATTTTCCAAGTAATTGGAATAAATGAATACTCTAGCTGATGACTAAAAAGCAGCACAGAGGCAGAAGAAACACGACAGAACAAGAAAATAACTCTCCTCCAAACAAAAACAATAACTCTTCACCAACTATGGACAACACAAAAGGAGTCACAGAAATCTCAGAAATCTAAACATTCATTATGACAAAACTCAGTGAGATGCAAGAGAGGACAACTAATTCCAGTAAATCAGATAATCATCCCAGGAAATGAAGGATTAATTCAATAAAGAGATAGACACTAAAGAAAGAATCAAACAGAATGCCTGGAAATAAAGAATACAATTTAAGAAATTAAAATCTCTCCCAAAAGCATTAACAACAGATTGGAACATGCAGAAGAAATACTTTCTGACCTTGAAGACAAAGTCTCCAACACAGAAAAGAGTTAAAAAAAATAATGCCCTCCCCCCACAAAAAAAAAATGAAGATAACATATAGGAAATTCTAGACACCATCAAGTGCTCAAATATCCATATAATGTGTATTTCAGAAGGTGAAGAAGATGTTAAAGGCATGGAAGCCTCTTCCATGAAATACTGTCTGAAAACTTTCCAATTCTAGAGAAACAAGGAGAAAATCAGAACCAAGAAATTCAAGGAACTCCAAATAGAATCAACATGTGCCTCTTCCCTGGCACATCATAGCCAGAATGGTTAAAATCAAAGATACAGACAAGATTCTAAAAATGGCAAGAAGGAAATATCAAGTTACTTATAAAATTCATACTATGAAGATAACTTCAGACCTCCCAATTGAAATAATGCAGGCAAGGAAAGAATGGGAAGACATGTTAAAAACATTAAAAGTATACCAGTTTCAATGAAGAACACTATTCCCAGCAAGATTATTCTTCAATATATGTACAGAGAGGTGGGATGAACCCAGCTCACATTTGTTTTACTGCAGCATACTGTTCAAAAACTCAGTTACTATTTCTACTATCTACCTAAAGGAAATACTAATATAAATAAATAAATGTTCTTGTACAAAGGTGTTCCCTGAAGCATTATCTGTGTTAAAAAATTTGGAAAGTACATAATGTCCAACAACGTAAGAATGGTTAAATGTAAATTTAAAAAAATTTCCAGGTATATGAGAGGTAGTAATGATACACTAAGAGAATGAAGTTCATTGTAGAAAAATGTACAATCAAAAAAGTTTATTTCTTTCTTTCATAAGAGAGCAACAGGCAGACAGGCATTCTAAATAGTACCTCATGCTGTGATGCTCCATGCCCCCCTCAGCCTTGATGTATATTTGAGTGTATATGCATGCATTTCTATATAAAAGGGTACTTCAAAACATACATGGAAAAATTGTATTTAATATTCTGGTGCAAAAAATTTAAAATCTTTACATAGTTTTTTTTTTTTTTTAATAACACACACTTTCTATGAACTTCTTGAAGATACCTCATATGTATATGTGTGTATATATATTGTGTATGTATGTGTATCCTAATATACTAGTTTGAAAGAAAGCATGACAAAACTTTAATATGGTTACCTTTCAAGAATGTGATTGGGATGGGCAGAGGTGATGCTTATCTTTGTTATTACACCAAACTTCACATTATTTTTACAATTATGTATCAAGTTTTATAATTATGTATTATTTTTTTAATATCTGTTTTCCCCACTAGAATGCTTTCTCATTAGAGCTAGGACTCTGAATCTTATTTTACCTTTAATCCCTAGAAAAATGGCACAAAGTGGTGCACTAAATACTTATTCAGTGTATGAATTTTCATAAAGGAAGAGATAGGCCAAGGGACTAGTTTCTCAGATAGTAGGGGAAAATAAAGACTTTCTAGGAGGTGGGAGTGGTCAAGTGATAATGAGAACAGAAAGATAAGGGATGCATGTAACCATTAGAAGGAAATTAGAGGGATCAGCAGTTGGAGTAATGGCTATGTCACTGGACTCCCACGTAGTAGACCGTGGTTCGAGTCCCGGATCCAGTGGCTTAAACTCATGACAGGTGCATGTGCATGTGTGTCCAAGATCCCAGGAGGAGAAGGGAGGAGAAGGGATTTGGCATGGTCATACTCCTGGGGTGTGATTTCCTGCTTTCTGTCTCTCTCTCTGTCTTTCTGGCGAGCACACGTGCCCTATAGTGAAAACCTCTCAAAAAAAATTAGAAAGTATCACTAGAATAATTTATGAGTGAGAATCAAGGGCAAAATTGGGAAGTTTGAAAAAAATGGTATATTTTATATCTGGAAGCATCCCTTTCTATCTCCATTTTTCTCCATCATGTTTCTCCATTTGATCTAGGGAGGATGCAGGTCATAGTGGTTAAACACAAAACCTTCTCTGCCATTGGGCGCATGATTTTGGCTGAATTACTTCAACTTTCTGTGCCTCAGTTTTATCCCTGTAAAATGGGGATAACAATATTTAAAACTTTGTTTTGATTAAATGTGTTAATGTATGTTAAGCACATAGAGTAATACCTGTTACAGCATAAAGGTTCAATAAATGCTAGCCATAATTACTAAGCAAGGAAGAAAGAGAGCCTGGATGAGCTATAAGACAACTTTAAGTGACCTAATATATGCATAATTGGAGTTCCTGAAGGAGAGAGAGAAGGGTATAAGGAGAGATCACACAGAGTACCAATATCAGGAATAAGAGAGTTCCCTTTCCTATAGACTCTACAAGTATCAAAAGAGTAATAGGAAATAATACAAACTTAATGCTGGTAAATTCTATAACTTAGGTGAAGTGAAAAAAATCCTTGATAGACATAAATTAACAGAGCTCACTCAAAAAGAAATATATGTCCTGAATAGCCCTATCATATCTATTAAAGAAATAGATTTTGTAGTTAAAATCTTTCAGACTTACTGGCTAGAGAAGGACTAATGATATAATCCTTTTAGCTGTTATATAGGAATGTAGGGAACTATTCTACCTGTCCTTTCTAATGACCAATATTCAATCTCCAAATCACGTGTTTTATTCATTTTTCTTTTTTAGAGAGATGTTTGCTATAGGGTGTGTGCACTCATCAGAGAGCCAGAGAGAGACAGAAAGTGAGAAATCACCCCACTGCAGAGGGATGTCCACGCCACAATCCCTTCTCCTCCAGTCTCTTCTCAGGATCTTGGGCACACATGCACACGTGCCCATTGTGAGTTTTAAATCACCAGGTTTGGGACTCAAATCATTGTTGACTATATGGGAGTCTGGTGATGTAACCATTATGCCATCTGCTGGTCCCCAAATCACTATATTAATTTCAACTCTGATAGAGATCTTGAAAGAATTTTCCACTTTGTATCATTCAGTACCACTACCTTATCCAGGCACTCAAAATTTTCTACCTAAAGTATTGTAAAGCCTTGGAAGTTGCTCTCCAGAATTGTATGACCTGGACTTTCAAAGATGAATAAAGAACAAATTCCAGTTTACTGAATGACAACATCAAAAAAATGTAACTTATCAGTTTACACATGATCATTAGTGATCTGGCTTAACTCTTGCCCCTACACCTTTCTTATTTTATATCACAGAAATATGAAGCCAGCAGAAATTCTTCAGTCTTTCGTGTCTCTATGTATTTGCATAAGCCTTTGCCTTGCTTTCTCTTTTTAGCTGTCTATTGAAAATGAGCCATTATCTAGAACCCTTCTCCACCCAAACCTTGGGAGGTAGTAATTTCTTAAAGTTTAGATGTGATGTGGAATCTGAAATCATATCAATGAACTGTTGGTACTCTGCTATATTAAAAATATTGATATATCTTGTACTTTCAATGAATTTTTTATCTGTTCATAATTTTGTATCATCAGATAGTGACCATTTGAAAAATATTTATTCACTAAGTTATACAGATATTCCAAGTATTGAACCATCTAAAAAGTCACCTTCATTATCATCACTAATTGCATCAGAAAATTCAAGTATTGGAAAGCTGTCAGTCTCATGGTTGTGTAATGAGCTTTCCAAAATTCTAATATTTGCTTTAAATCTTGAATATTATCATCATTAGCAAAAAAATATTGTCAGTTATTTTCCTTGAAGTAACAGGCTTACTTTGTTCATTTTTGAGAAAATATCTGCCAAATATCCAAGTCTGAATAACAATAGTTTACCCATCAGTCATCCTTTCAAGTAAAAATGATGTTGTATAAAAAAAGTGGCACATTGAACTTATACTCAACCAATTATACACCTTCTTTACCTTTACACAGCCACCACACTTCACTGTGCAGAAGTTCTTTATGTGTATTCCCATGTTAACAAAGAACACATATACACAAGTGTCAAGCTTCAAAATAATTAATGCATTTTACTGTTTCACTGGGAATATTCTTAAGTAAAACTGACTTTTTTAAAACTTGTAAGTACGTAGTGGTGAAGAACGCTATAACTAATCATGCTACTTGGTTCATGTCAAAACCATGTTGTAAAGCAGTTTTACTCATCTCACTGCTTTTTCAACATTAATACAAACATCAACACAATGAAACAAGACCAACATTTTATGATTATTACAAAAATAGTGTTAAACTCAGGGACCCCGTGAAGGATCTCACAGATCACACTTAGAGAATATCTAAGGGAGAAAACTAAGATGGAGAAAGAAGGACTTGCCAGTGCTAAAATAATTAGGATTTAGGGAAATTTCCCAAAATTATAGAGCTATGATTTATTGAGTGTTGACTATATTCTAGGCATTAAGGATACATCAGTCTACAAAGTCAAAATTATTTAACTAATATTTATCCTTGTCCTAATGGAGCTTATATACTAATGGGACTAATTTAATTAAGAAGAGAGATATTTTTATAAATTTTAACTATAGAGTAACTTAGGACAAATGGTTGGAGAAGCTCTCCCCTCTGTGACTTTTATTTGATGTTCAAGCAAACAATAAATTAGCTAAATCTTTTATCAGAAGTCAGTGATACTTGTTTTGCATAATAAGCCACAAGTGAACAGCTGTGAATCTTTTCAGATTGTCTTGTGTTTATGCCAATATCCACTGTAATCTTTCAGATCTTGGTTTCAGGATATAATATTGCTTATATTTTAACTTTTCTTCATTTTTGACTTGAGACTGGAAGAATGACTTCTCATAGAAGATTAGCTGGAGACATAGGGATTACAAAGATAAGCAACACATCCTTTAGACTCTTAATAGGGTCTAAAATGGTAAAGTTCTATAGAACTTGTTCATATCCTGAGGCCATAAATGTCTCTTATTGCCACCTGGGGCTGTTTATCAGTGTCACTCTTCTCTCTACACAACGAAGGTCTTTTTTAGATTCACTTATAGTGAATCAGTGTTCTAACTTCTCTCTCCTCTGCTGTCAGAATCTGGGGAAATGACATCCACAAATGGAAACGCACATGTGATTTTAGCTGAGGGTCTGGGAAGACTCATTAGCAAGAAAAAGCTTCAAATAGAAAATAGTGCCACTGAGTTGAAACACATCACCAAATTGATTCCATTTACATTGATTTGCCCTGTCCAGATGTTGTAAGTCATTGAGACTATTCCAAGAAGAAATTAACAGTTTTAAAGGTGATTCAAAGGGGCGTGGCTGACAATAGCAAATGAGCTGAGCTTTGGTCCTGAGGGATAAAAATCTCGGTTCTGAACTACATTAAACTCCACCGTTGAAGTAATTCAATTAAACTCTATGGGCCTCTGCTTTTTCATGTAATAAAATGGGACCATAAACAGTTCAAGAAACATCAGAGTTTTAAAACTTCAGGATAAATTGGAAAGTATGTTGTACATATGAAATTTTTAAATGTTCAAAAATAATAATCACTGGAATAAAGAAGCATTGTAAAGTTATTTCTAGAGACAGCCATTATATTTTACTTTCTTCTATTTTATTTTATATTTTATTTTTGCAGAGGTTTTTGCTATAGGGCCCATGAGCTTGCCAGAAAGACACAGAGCGACAAAGAGACAGAAAGTGAGAAATCACACCCCCAGGGGAGATGGCCATGCCGTAATCCCTTCTCCTCCATTCTCCTCTCGAGATCTTGAGCACGCACGCACACATGCCCGGGATGAGTTTAAGCCACTGAGTCTGGGACTGGAACTGCGGTCGACTACGTGGGAGTCTAGCGACATAGCCATTTCACCATGCTGATCCTGAAATAGCCATCATTCTAAGAGGTAACTGTTGATTTTTAAATAACTATAAAGTTACTTTTCTATTTTAAGTCCTCTTTTACCATTTATTCCTACAGTGAGAGAAATAAAATATTTCACTAGAGGAAGGGGAAAAATATTTTTCAATCTTTCTGAAAAGTGAAAGAAACACTTTTACTCTCCTACTCTTAACGTTATATTTTTGCTTTTTTTAAATCACCCATAAGTACAAAATATTCTAGCCATATAGAACTTTCTTCTAGAACATACTAAACATATGTTCTTTTGTACTTCTGTGTTTTTCTACCTTCTATATTCTCTGACTGGAATTCCTTTCTTTCTCTTTTTCTTCTAAGGAATTCTTACTCATGTTTAAAAAACTCAGCTGAAAGGCCATTTTCTCTGTGGAGCTATCCTAACTTACCCTACCAGAGTTATAAGAATTTCCCTCATCTCTCTTCTCATTACATTGTGCACTAATATTATACAAATAATAACTGAATTATTATTTCATAACACATTGTTGTAAAGCTCATGCTAGAATGTGAGATCATCAAAAGCACTGAGCATGTCTTTTCCTAACCTCAATTTGCAGAACAATTACAGCCATATATCTATTACATAAAAATGGATGAAAATATGAGTGAATAAAATCTTCAAGCTAAGCCTGCTCTAGTTTATAGATATGTGACAGATGGAGACAGCTCTATGCTTTGTTCTGATGTCTCTATGTGATCGCTATATGACTTTCATGGAGATCCATTTCATCCCTACCTCTCTGTCCTAGCACTCCACAGAATATCTTTAATGTACCTCAAACACTCTTATTCATAATATTTAAATAAAATATAATTTAGCATTTAAAAACTATATATAAGCAAGCATTAAGTCACTTATCTAAAATTAAAGTACACTTCTGTCTACTGACAAAATCTATATCAAATCTGAGCATGAAGGGAAAAGGCTTGTTTTTGTTTTCATGTTTATTTTGTAATACTACCACAGAAGGTTTCAATTATAGACATCAGCTTCCAACTTTTGATGATATATATTTGAGTCCCTTATACCTTTTTGCTATTGTCAGTAACTTGGGTTATTTAAAATCTATAGTGCATGATTGCTAATATCTTAGTGAAGGGAAAAGGAAAATCACAAAACAAAAACTCTAGTTATGGCTTGCTAACGACTTCTAATATTTCTGGATTCTTCTGTGCAGTAAGTTCCCCACCACTCCATGGTGGGCACAGCAAACTTTTCCTGTAAAGGGTCAGACAGTATATATTTAAAGTTTTGTTGGCCAAGAGGCAAAATTAAGGAGCATTATTAAATGTTCTTATAGAAAAAAAAAAGGGAAAAATTTACCATTTTAATTGACAAAATTTAAAATATAGTAATAATTGAGAACAGTGGTTTTTTGTTTTACAAGTCTACTAATGAGAAGGATACAATTCATTTTCGGGGAAGGGGAAGTAACATTTCACTTAATTGAGGTTCAAAGTTCACTATCGTTAAAATTGTTCATAAATTTTATTTGTTGATGCTGGTTGATAAAGAGATTTTATGTATTTCATCTTTGAAAATGTCTTTTCACACAGTTAGATGATACATGTGACATTCAAAATGCTGATAACTGCATTACCATGATTTATAGTACCAATGAGAAATGATAACAGTGCTATACACAGTCTGTCACAACTGCTCAACTCTGTTGTAGCATGAAATCATCCATTGAAAATGGGTGAATGAGTGTGGCTATGTTCCAATAAAACTTTATTTATGGAACTGAAATTTGAATTTCACAGAATTTTCACATGTCACAAAATATTATGCTGCTTTTGACTTTTTTCAACCATTTAAAATATGTAAAAAAGTCTATTCTCAGCCCATGGACTGAACAAAAAAATACTGGTGGCAGGCTGGATTTTCCCATTAGTTATGGTTTGCTAACCACAGCTCTATGGAATGCTGTTTCATTGTAGCTATGATTACAGTTCACTGTGGTGAGGTATATGATAGAATGTTTAGGGAGATAAAGAGATGGACAAGAAAATAGGAGCTAGTCCTTTCTACTAAATTTCCCTCCCCCCCCACTTTTTTTTAGATTTTTGCCATATTGTGTGTATACTCACTGGAAAGAGAGAAAGACAAGGAGAGGAAAAGTAAAAAATTGTCCCCAGGGAAGATGGCCATGCTATAATGCCTTTTCTCCATTCTCCTCTCAGGATATTGGGCAAACATGCACATGTGACTCATGTAGTTTTCAAGCTTCCAGGTCTGGGACTTGATCTGCATTCAGCCATATAAGGGTCCAGAGCCTTAGCCATTATGCACCTACTGGCACCACTAGACTTTTTTAACTACTCCATTCTCATACTTCTGCTTCCAGATTCCCATTCTCCTCTTATTCCACTACTCCAAGACTGGGTATACTAATCAATCTTCAGTATAAGAGTATGCTATTAATGGTTGGCAGGCAAATCAAACTCTACAACCCTGTATAGTAGTCTCCCCTAATCCACAAGGAATATTTTCCAAGACTTCCAGTGGAAACTTGAAACCCCAGATAGTATACAATCATATAAACATGCTGTTTTTACCTATACATACAAAACTATGATAAAATTTAATTTATGAATTAGGTATTATAAGAGAGTAACAATGAGTAAGTAATGATAAAATATATCACTTTCAATGATATGCTGTTTAAAAATTGGGGCAAAAATAGTCTTCCTCTTTCAAAATATCTTATTGAACTGTTGCTCTTGACAACTTCAGCATAAAATTTTTCTCCCATCCTTATTAAGTTGATAATTTTCACTTGCAGGAAGTACTTTACAACTTCTCTTCTGCATATTCCAAATTGCCAACATCACTATTTGTTCTTCGGAGCAATTATTAAGTAAATAAGGGTTATTTGAACACTAGCACCATGATATCATGACAGTAAATCTGATAACCAAGACAGCAACTAAGTGACTAACAGTATTGCATTTACAGTGTGAAGATGTTGGGCAAAGGGATGATTAACATCCTAGGTAATACTAACTTCAACAGTCAAGATTTCATCACACTACTCAAAATGGCATTCAATCATACATTGTTGGGGGCCAGATTGTGATGATGTGGTAAAATGGTAGCTCTTTAAGTCTGACCCATGGTGGAAAGTTCAGGTTTAAGTCTGGAGACTACCCTGGGTATACCAAAAACATGTGTGCCCATGTTTCAGGCTAAATAAAGCTACAGGAAGATCATGGAATCAAGACTCTGTTGGGAGTGCTGTATCTGTCTCTCTCCCAATCGATCTCACTCACAGAAGAAATAAACTTTAGAAAATAATAAAGAAAAGAAAAAAATAAAAAACCTTTCCAACTGTTCACTTTTGGAATCTTTTTTTTTTATTTCATATTTTGGGCATGGCAGTCCAAGGATTACTGAAATCATAGAAGAAATGGAAACCACAAATAAACAAATCATACTGTATGTCTATTGTTTCAAACACTATTGAGGGACACTGGATGGCTTGGTAGTTGGAAGGCTGGATCCCACATGGCTGATTTCGTGGTTTCAGTCCTATATGTGGTAGTTTGGAAAATATGCTGGTAGAGGGACCAGCAGATGGTGCAATGGTTACATTGCTCGTCTCCCACATAGTCAATTGCAGTTCGAGTCCCAGACTCAGCAGCTTCATACTCATGCTGTGCTTGTGTGTGTGTGTGCCCAAAAGTCCTGAGAGAAGAATGGAGGAGAAGGGATCGCAATGTGGCCATTCTCCCTGGGAGGTGACTTCTCACTTTTTATCTTTCTGGCGAGCACATGTACCCTATAGCAAAAATCTCTCTTAAAAAAATGTTGGGTGCAAGTACATGCATGCCTAAAATCCCAAGAGGAGAATGGAAGAAAAAGGATCATGGCGTGGACATCTCCCTTACGATGGGGTGATTTCTCACTTCCCCTCTCTTTATCTCTCTCTGTCTTCCTCTGGTGAGCACAGATGACCTATAGCAAAAAAAAAAAAAAAAAAGGAGAAGAAAACAAAACTTTCTTGATTTCACTCCCAGGCATGCAAAGAGTTCTAAAACATGACCCTTAGATCTCTCATAAAGGATTCATTTGAGTGTGTGTTTGTAAGTTTTAGGAAAGGATGACAGTGTAAACAAGTGTGCATGTATGAATATGAAAATGACTAGACCAATGGTGTACCTGAGAAGAAAATAAGAAAACACAGTTCTGGATATTTGAAGAAAAGAATTGTGATCTTTCACTACAAATAAATGAATATCAGTGTGTCTATGTTACCATATGGTGCAAAATTAATATTTCCTAACATTAAAAATGATTGCAGACCAGCTGTGGTATGGTGGCAGTAATGTAAAATTCCTTAATGCTGAAGCCACATGGGCAGGTCCTGGGTTTGCCTCTGAAGGTCTCTGTACATGCTGGGCACATGTTCTGATGATCCTAACTGGTTAAAGCTGGGGGAGGATTGTGGTGTAAAAACTTTATTGGGTATACCTGTTTCTCTCTCTCTCTCTCATGGAAGAATCTAACTTCTCTCTCTCTCTCTCTCTCTCTCTCTCTCTCTCTTACATGGGCTTGCCAGAGACAGAGTGAGGAAAAGTGACAAATCACCCCCCTAGTGCCCCTAATGGTGTGGGTCACACCTCAGTTCCCTCTCCTTCATTCTCCTCTTAGAATTTTGGGTATGCATACACATGTGCCCAGCATGCTTTCAAGCTGCCAGGTCCAGGACTTGAACCATGCTCAGTTATATGGGAATCCAGCACCTTAACAACCATATAACCTGCTGGCCCAAAAATAAACCTATAAAAAAGTGAATGTAAATTTAATTTGTTAATATGGATCTATAATGAGACTTTATATTTTTTTCTCTTTGTTTTTCTTTTTAGTTTGCTATAGGACACATGTCATTGCTGGAGAACAGAAAGAGAGAGAGAGAAAAAGAGAGAAAGTGTGAAAGTACCCTCCACCCCAGGTGGGATGCCCATGCTACAGTCCCTTCTCCTCCATTTCTCCCATTATTGAATTGTGGGCATACACATGCATGTGCCTGACCTGATTTCCAAGCCATCAAGTCCAAGATTCAAACTGCAAGTGTTGCCATGTAGAATCCAACCACCTTAACCATCACGCCACCAGCTGACCTCAAGGCTTTATATATTTCTAAATTAGAAAAGAAACATTTTTATGTTGGTTATCATGAATAAAAATTAATGATTTCAGACATGTACATAAACTGGCAAATGTTTTAGGTCTAATTACCATGAAGCATAATGGAAAAAGCCACAGTCAAGCAGAAAGAGAATATATTTTATAGTCATATAAACTTATTTCTAAACTCCATTTTTATCATTTACTAATTAAATGATTTCAGGTAAGTTATTCAATCTCTCTAAGCATCATGTTTCCTTATTTGAATTCCCACAAACTAGACATAATTATCTCTAGTTTATAGATGAATAAACTATATAACTCACAGCCCCATAACTGAAGCTCAAAAAGAACAATTTTAATCTTTATAAATAATGTCCATCATTAAATGTGTTATATTAACTTTGCACTGATCATTATTTGATAATAACACCACATTAATCATGTATAATAACATTATTCTTCTGAAACTCCCTTTTACCCAGCCCTTAGATATTTTGCATTATCCTTTAATGACTGACTCAGAAGGCTTTGTCCTCTTTAAGACTTTCAACTACCCCTAAACCAAAATGGTACCTCTTTCCTGAAATAATTTGTGCCCTTTTTTGGGTATGTATTATCTATTTTCAATTATACCTATACTTATTATTTACATGCTTGGAGTCATAAATGTTGAAACAGAAAGGGACCTAAGATACCATCTCACCTAATATCCTCATGTTACGTAAGGGGAAACACACACTGAAAGGTGAAATGAATTGTCAAGATACACACAGAGCTTTAAGGACAATGCAGGTTTCTCAGCTCTGAGTATAATGCTTTCCCACTATACTTATTTCCTAATTTTCTTTTATTTCCCCTACCTTCACTATGATCAACCAGAATTACCAGCTTTATGTGGCTTTCATTTCCTTTCAAATTCTACTCATAACAATATATTCCATGGCCTAACAATCATAAACCTGGGACTATTATTTTGTAATCTCCAAAATTGCCTTCTCATTGCAATTCTCTCTCTGGTCCAAGTCACACTATATTGTGCTGCCAGACTAACCTTTTAAAAACACCAACTGTCATGCCACTATTTAAAAAAATACCCACCACTACATATTGCACTTATTACTTTTGGGAACTAGAGGCTCTCCACAACATAGACTTGTGTTGTTGTCAATTATGAATGCTGGTAAACTAGCATGTAGAAGTGAAAAACTCAAAATTTCTGTTTTTCTTATTTCTTCTCCAAAAGACTCCTCTGTCCCAGAGTTGTGACCTGTTATCTCTTCATCTGTCTCTAGTTTGCCCATGTGGTTCAATATTCCTAAGTTCCAATTATTTAATAATCATTTATCATCCTAGATCCAGCGTTAATTCTAGTTTATTACTTTAGATTTTTCTAATCACCACAGTCAATGAGAGTTTCCTATGTTCTAGGAAAATTATTATTGATAGCATGTTTTACTTTGTATTATCACTTCTCATTTTTCATATATGTTGTATCTCCAAACAAATCTCAGAAAACTTGCAAGAAAGATTATAACTTACATATATGTTTATCTCAGTATCTGACAATCTTTATTGAGAATGATAATTAATATGTTCTTCACGGTAAGTTCAAAAAGTCTCAAAAAGGCAATATGATTCCTGTTTTGTCTGATTCAATAGTATTTTCCATAGCTAGATGTAATTTCTCTTTTTTCCTTTTGATGGCTTTTTACGACTTAATGGTATTAAGTAACTTCTAGTACTGATTTATTTCCAATTAAGAAATAATTTTGTTTTCATGAGCTTTTTCCAAAAAATTAGTTTTCAAGAACAAATGAAAAGATTACTTGAGTGACTTCCATATTTCAGCAGGCTGTTGGCCTCATGTAGCTATCAATTTGGTTTTCATAAAGTTTAAATACAATATACTGTCCATTCAGAAAGAAATGACAGGAACAATTAGCTTTTGTGATATATAGAAAAAGATATTATATAGTGAGTAATTATGGTCGGAGTCACGTTTGGCAAGTGGATTTGACTAAAAGGCTATAGCTGTAATATCCAGCCAGATTTAAATAAATAAAATTAGCTTTTACAAACTTGGTTAAATAGCTAAAAGTCTACACATGTGACTTTCTCATTACAAATCATATAGCACAGGAAGTAAAAAATGAATTTTCAAAATAGGATATGGTGTAATGTAAGTTTAACCTGTGGGCTTTCTAGATGAAACACACAATGTAGATTTCAGGTGCATGATACAGAAATAACTGTGCCTAATCTAAAAAATAAAAAGAACATTTGCTAAAATTTTAAATGGTGTTTTATCCTATTTCCTGTTTTAGAAGTAATTTTATGGTATTAAGATTTGAGTCAGTAATATTTTTAAACTGCACTTTCAAACGTGGAACACCAATATCAGAGTGATTCACTGCCAGGAAGAACACATTATAATTCCAATCCCAGTATGGACATGCTCTTCGACTTTGGAAAATGTCATTTTAAAGCAGCACTCATGGGGCACCAGCTAAATATGAAGCTATGCACATTTACGCAAAGGTAAGCATCTGGGCCAGAGTGACAGAATGCCATCTCTCCCTCCCTGCCACTATACTCAAGATTTATGTCTAGGTTCAAAAGTCTTTCCTTCAGAGAACTTGGTAGGCCAGTTATGTCAAGGTATTTTAATAAAGCATTTGGAAACACAAAAGAAAAATGATAAAAATTGAAATTATTTTCTGCATAGTGTATCCTTGTCATAAATTGGAAAAAAGAAAAATGTTATATAAA
>NW_006204341.1:478391-491687 GCF_000334495.1 Tupaia belangeri chinensis
TCTGGTAAACTATAGTTTGGAGAGGGTACAAAGTGGCCCATATTTTCAGAATCAATGTAGGTACCCAGAGCAATACAGTGTAGAATCTATGGAGAACCTGAGGAAGGAAGGTGAAAATGAATTCACATACAGAAAGTAAGCAACTGAACCACCTAAATCACTCTGGAGACTTTATTGCACGTCAAATACATTACATTCTTCACATATGTATGTAGCTTATTTTTTTGCTTTGCTGTTTAACTTCATGTGGGTGTCGGCCTGTCTTTTATTCATTCTTGCTCTTGCTAGTATGTGTGTGTACAGTGAGAGTATGAGAAAGAGAGAAGTGAAACAAAATTATAATATATGTACTTAGAAAACAAGTGTTTAAGTCTGAGGTAGTAGGGGGTGACATGAGTCAAGAAAAAAATTAGTGTAGCAGTTACACTTTACCATGGCACATTTACAAAATACAGAATCCAAGGAAAGGTCTTGAGAACTGATTACACTGAGCACTAAAAACACAAACATGGAGACATATATTCCCAGTTCTCCATACAGACAGAAAGAACTAAATTAGCTTTCAGATTCAGGAAACAGAATTTGCTGTGAGATTTTATTCTGTCCCTAACAGGAATATAAAGATATCTACAATTAGAACTAGAAGGATTTAGGTCATTTATTATTAACTCTACATATGTATGATTTAATAAGTGGTAATCCAAATAAAAACCTAAGAGTCAATTTGTGGATTTTGTTTTCTTTTTAGTTATTTCAAATTATTCAACAAGAATTACACTTCCAACTATAATGGAGTAACAAGGATCAGATTTACCATATTGCCTAAAACAACTAAAATCTAAACAAAATATTTAAACAACAGCACTCAGACATTTTATGAGATGGTGTGGAATAGTTATGGAGTTGTTGGAAAAGTCATGATGCATTTTTGCTTAGAAAAACAGAAAAATACATCACAACTTTTCCAATGATCCAATATTTCTGAAAGATATTTTAAAAATGAGGTATACCCTATATTTATCCCAGCTTACTCTCCGGAGAGAGTCTCAAGGCTGTAGCACAGGAGAGGGAACAGAGACCCTGACATTGAGACAAAATTCAGCTTTGAGAGATATCAAGGTAACTAGAATTTATAAGGCAGAGAATCATAGGAGAGAGTTGACAAGAAACAGGAAGTTCTGAAGATTTTCAGAAGTTTCCCCTTGTTTTATTGGCTTTATTCTGATCTATACATGTATGTCCAAGAAAGAATCAAAAGGAAAAATTTGAGAAACCTCTGAATTTGGGGGCCAGCAGATGGCAAAGTGATTAAGGTACTGGACTCCCACATGGCCTTTCGAGATTCGGACATGGGTTGATAATCATGCTGCATGCATGTCTGTGTATGCCCAAAATCTCAGGAGAATAGAAGAGAAGGGATTGCAACATGACCATCCCCCCATTAGGGGTGATTTCTCACTTTTCTTCTCACTGTCTCCCTCTGTCTCTTTTCAGTGAGCACACATGCCCTATGACAAAAACCTTTAAGGTAGGTAGGTAGGTAGGTAGGTAGGTAGGTAGGAAGGAAGGAAGGAAGGAAGGAAAGAAGGAAAGAAGGAAGGAAGGTAAAAGAAAGAAAAAGAAAAAAGAAAAACCCTACAACTCATCTAAAGCTAGGAAAGGTTTACGTTTCATTAGGCCAGAATGTAAGAACTTCTAAAATATAGTAATAAAATGAAGGACTCAAATGGGTTTTTGTATCAGCCATGTTGCCAAATTAACCCTAAGCTGAAGTTTATTCTGGTCTTGCTTAGCAAAATTTAAAAGTAAAACACAAAAGGGTCAAACTGTTTCCCAACAGTTTATTTCTATCCCAGAACACAGTTCTAAATGTTAAGGACTCCCTCCCCCCCTCCCCCAAAGAACTATCACTAATGATATAAAACTCAACATACAATCTCCAGCATCCAATAAAAAATTAGCAGGTATTTCAGGTAGTAGAGTGTTACTGAATAATACTGGGGCTACATGTGAAGGCATAGGGTTCAGATCAGGTCAGCCTGAACAAACAGTAAACACATAGTCACATCCATGATCCTGGGTGTCTGGAAGGCTGCAGGGTGGATTATGGCATGGTAAGACCCTGTTGGGAGGTCTATGTCTCTTTCTGTCACTGTTTAATTTTGAAAAAAAAAATTAACTTTCTTAAAAAATAGGAGGCATGCAAAGAAGAAAATATAACCAGAAATGACAAAAAGAATCAATGAAAGGGAGAAAAAACAAGCAATAAGAAAAGCAGATAAATTACTTAGAAGATAGGAGCATTAAAATAACTATTATTGATATATTTTGTACACCCAAAAAGGTAGAAGAAAGAATAAGCATGACAAAGAGAGACATGGAAGATATAAAGATGACAAAAATTGAACTTTTAGAAGTGAACAATACAAGATCTGAGTTTGTAGATATATCCGGTAGTACTGACAGCAGGCTAGACATTACCTAAGAAAATACCAATGAACTAAAGATAGCAGTAATAACTATCAAAACTGAAAAATAAAGAGAAAAATGAAAACAAAATTAACATATTTTCAGTAAGCTGTGACACATGAGGTGTGGAAAAGCAAAATTGTTCACTCTCACCATTTCTGTTTAATATTTTACTGGAGGTTCTTACCAGTGCAATAATGAGAGGAAAAGAAATAAAAGGCATCCAGATTTGAAAGGAAGACACTAACCTTTCCTTATATGTATGAGACATGATTATTTCTATAGAAAACAAGAAATCTACAGAAATAGAACTAGAACTAATGAATGGATTTATCAAGGTTGCAGGATAGAAGATCACTACACAAAAATCAATTATATTTCTTTATTTTGTCCAGGAGCAATCAGAAATTTGAAAGTTTTAAGATAGTATTTGTAATCGTATCTAAAAATACTAAATATTTGGGGACAACTTTAAGAAAAGGTGAACAAGATCTTTTCAGTTGAAACTACAAACCATTGCAGAGATAACTTAAAGAAGACATATACCGTATTCATGTATTAGAAGACTCAATATTAAGATGCCCTTTCTCCTCAAATTGATATATAGATTGAATACAATAGTTCAAATTATAATAGACATTATTGTAAAAATCAATAAGCTGATTCTAAAATTTACTTTGAAATAGCAAAGTACTAGAATAGAAAAAAAATGAGGAAAAGAAATAAAAATTTAGAGGATTTACATTTTATGAACTCAATTAATACAAAGGTCCAATAATTAAGATACTGAAGTGTTGGCACAAATATGAAGTCTTCAAAAAGATCACATAAAATGCATACTATGAAAAAGCCAGGGGGACTAGCAGTTGGCAAAATGGTTACGTCCCTGGAGTTCCACATAGTGGACCTCAGTTCAAGTCCCAGGCCCAGCAATTTGGAACTCATGCTGGGCATGTATGTATGCATGCCAAAAATTTTGAGAGAATGGAGGAGAAGGAATTGCAGTGCTGCCATCCCCCCTGGGGGGGGGTGATATCTCATTTTCTAACTCTCTGTTTCTCTGTCTTTACAGCAAGCACACACACCCTATAGAAAAAAATCTCTTTAAGGAAAAAAAAAAAAAAAAAGAAAGAAAAAGCAGGGGACCAGCAGGTGGTGTAGTGGTTACATTACTGGACTCCCACATGGACGACCATGGTTCAAGTCCTGGACCTGGCAGCTTGAAACTCATACAAGGTGTGTGTGCATGTGTACCCAAAGTCCCAAGAGAAGACTGGAGGAGAAGGAACTGTGGCATGGCCATCCCCCTTAGTGTAGGAGTAGTCGCTTTCTGTCTCTCTGTCCTGTCTCTCTGGAGAGCACATACACCCTATAGGAAAAATATCTCTTAAGAAAAGCCATGCAAAAGTTTCAAAAATTTTTGCACTGAGATAGTCATATATTTTAATTCCATTTTTTTCATGAAATTATTGAAGTCAACTTGTACAGACATGTAGCTCTTAGAACAGAATTTAAGGCCCAGAAATAGACCCAATTGATTTTTGCCTATGGTGCCAAGAAAATTCAATAGGAAAGCAATATCCTTTCAAAAAATGGTTCAAGAACAATTGAACATTTACATGCAAATAGTCTCAACCTTTACCTCATACTATATACAAATATTAGCTCAGATTAGATATTAGACTTGAACATTAAATATCTTTAAGAAAATATAGAAGTCCTTAATGACTTCGGATTAGTCAAAATTTATTAAATAGGATATAAAAAGCATTAACTAAGAAAGAAAAATATTGTTATATTTTACTTTATCAAAATGAAAACCTTTTTCTCTTCTAATTAAAACTATCAAGTAAATGAAAATGTAATCCACAAACTAGAAGAAAACATTTGCAAAAAATACATCCAACCAAGGTCCTCTCTATATGACATATAAAGAACTCTTACAATTCAATAATAAAACAATCCAATTAATAAGATCTAAACAGACATTTACCAAAGGTATTGAGGAGGCAATATGCATGTGAACATGTTTGGTCTTTTTAAAAATGCAAATTAAACCATGAACTAGAATATAAAACATTTAGAAGTCTAAACATACCAAGTGTTGCTGAGGCAATGGAGCAACTGGACCTCCCGTACAGTGATGGCAATAATACAATATTCCAACCACTTTGTAAAACAAAATTGATTAGTTTTTTAAGACATGCTATAACAGATTGCCATAAACTTGGTAGCTTTAAAAACAAAACAGAAATTTCTTCTCTCATAAATCTGGAGACCAGAAACTGAAATCAAGATGTCAGAAACTGCAGCTCTTCCTTGAAAGGCTTTGGAGGAGTACCTTTGTCTGCTACAGATTCCCATGGTTCCAGGCGTTCTTGATTTGTTGCAGCATAACTGTAGTCTCTGCTTCTGTGTTCACCTGGTTTTCTCCTCACTGTCTGCCTTCTCCTTTCTGTCTTATAACTATACTATCATTGGATTAATATTTAAATAAATAATCCCAAATTATCTCATCTCAAGATGTGTTTTTATATCTCTGAAGACTTTTTTCCCCCAGTTACATTCATATTAATAGGTTCTGCAAGTTAGGATATAGACATACTTTTGTGGGACCACCAATTAACCCACTGCACATAATTTGGCAATTTCTTTGGAAAGTTAAGCATACACCTACCAAATGATCCAGACATTCCAATCTTAGGTACTTCTCAAGAGAAAACACATACCCACATAAAGACCTATACATGAATAATCATCATAACAGTATCATTTGTAATTATACAAAGGGGGTGCCAATGTACATTTTTATCAATATGTGAATAGAAAGAATAAACAAATTGCTCTATATGCATATAATTGAATACTACTCAACAATGGCAATGTAGAAGAAATTTTAATTATGCTAAGTAATAGAAGTCTGATTTTTCTTTAAAAAAAGGATGCCTACTGTATGAAACCATTTATTTGAAATTCCAAAAAAATTCAAACTAATCTATTATGACAAAGAGTAGATCAGTGATGGCCTGTGAATAGAAGAGTAAGAAGGGAGAGATCACAAAAAGCCAGCAAAAAGACATTTTTGTGGTGTGATATATTTGTTTATTTCTATTTTTTAGAGAGGTTTTTGTTTTGTTTTGTTTTATTTTTGCTGTAGGGCATGTGTACTCACCTGAAAGACGGAGAGGCAGAGAGACAGAAAGTGAGAAATCACCCCCGGGGGGATGGCAATGCCACAATCCCGTTCCCTTCTCCTCCATTCTCCTCTTGGGTTTTTGGGCAAGCACACACACGCACCCGGCATGTGTTTAAGCCACCAGGTCCAGGGCTTGAACCGTGGTCGAGTACATGGGAGTCCAGCAATATAGCCATTATGCTAACTGCTGGTCCCATATTTGTTTATAATCTTGATTTTGGTGATGGTTTCTGAATATATAAGTCAAAATTTATCAAACTGCACAATTTTAATACTGAATTTAGATACCTCAATAAAACTATCAAAATTAAAATTTAAACTTAAAAAAATTAGAAGTTTCAACTATAGATCTTGATTATTGCAACCAAGCTGCTCTCTAAAGCTATGAATGAAAAGATTCTACCTGTTAATCTGGTCCTGATACTAAGGAATATCTGTTGCTATTTTTCTTTAATAGTCAAACACATCTCAGTGATTATATAATTGTCCTCCCTGACTAAACTGGCCTTACTCAATCCTCTGAGGTCTTCATTTTATTCTTTTTTCTCCTAGTTCCCCCAGCAATGGATAAAGATACTATTTCATTCATATCTACTTTATTCAAAGCCAATCCTCTGAGTCAAATGGGAATCTACTGGGTTGGTGAGATTTGAAGACAATGCCATTTTTTTCCTACTCACAAATATCTTCCATTTTGAACTTTCTCTTTTCTTCTTTCCTGTTCTGAGATTCTCAGCATTCTAAACACTTTTAGTTAGGCAACACATGCTGGAGCATTTTCTTCAAAAAAAAAAAAACACTGTTAAAATGCTTCTGGTGTGCCTAATTCTCTCAAGTGAACACATTAGTACACATTAATTAATTAGATTAGCTAACTGTCCTCTTGGAAAGCTCAGAGAATTTTCCTTCGAGGGTATAAGGTACAGCATTCTGAAGTTTCATGGAGAAGGAGCAAAAAATGACAAGAACAGGGTAAAAGCAGTGGTAGGTAGGGGAAGACAGCCTTCAGAATATAGATGGGTCATTGCAAGGGCTGGGCCTCAGGGTTGTTTGAAAAGGAGAACGGTGCCAAAGGGAAATTGTCCTCTATTTATAAATTTGCCTAGAGATAGTTTTAGCAAAAATCTTATTTCTTTAGAGTGATAGAGATAGAGAGCTGAAGAAATAGCAGAAAGTAGAACTAGTTCATAGTGCCAGCATCAATGAGGGTGGCCCAATATTATCTGATGAAAGATCTTTTTCTATATACTTTGCATGTAGTTATTGCATACAGGGTTCCCTCTGAATTTCTGAATCAAGGGAGAGCTCATGAAATCAATTAAATAGCTGTGACTATAAGGGCTTTACATGTGGAGTCTTCAAACTGTTCATGAAAAATGTGTATTGTGAAAAAAAAAAAAAAAAAAAAAAAACAGGAACAGACTTCAGAACTGTTTTGTACCAAAGCAAACACATACTTTTGTAGTTTTTGCTATGGACCTAGTGTGCCTGCCAGAGAAAGACAGAAAGAGAGATAGGAAAGTGAAAAATCAGCCCCCCAGGTGCAATCTCTTCTCCTCCATTCTTCTCTGAGAATTTTTGGCATGCATGTGCACATGACTGGCATAATTTTCAAGCTGCTGGGTCTGGGACCTGAACCACAAAGTTAGACACAGAAGATCCAACTGTCTTAACCTCCATACCCCCTTCTGGCCTGCAAATCTATAGTTTAATTATATTTTTCCATGAATTTTTCGAAGTTCCTCATAATTGTGTATATTTCCTATGTACCCTTGTCCCTAAATATTGAAATCAATAAGTATTTGGAGAATAACTTTTACATGCCTGTATGAATGTTTCTGTGCTTATATATCCATGATTGTTCAGATGCAAGTATTTATAGTTCTATATGAATAGATTGAGCTTGGGTCTCAGGCTAATACCTGTAAGATAATGAGAAATCTCTCCATTTTAAGTTCTAAAGTTTTGAATAATGAGGGCTCTTACTCTTCGAAGGACACTCCTCTTGACTGTCTTTCTAATTCACTGGCCACATATTCTGTGTCCTTTCTTCATCTTAGTACCCAGATGTTGCAATCATCTTAGGCACAGTTTTTCACTTCTTTATTTACACCCTTGGCAATTTAATCTGGTCTCATGGTTTTAATTGCACCTATATGCTTATGATATCAAATATATATCTTGGATCATAACTTTCTTCCTGAGCACCAGACTCATACAGAATTGCCCATCTAACATCTCCACACAAATATTTAATATAACAAACTTAATAGGCTCAACAGAACTATTGGACTCTTCCTGTAAGTCTACTCATCCCTCAGTCTCACTCTACTGTGCAAATGGCATCTCTCTTTTTACAATTGCTCAGGCCAGGAACCCTGAAGTCATACCTGATTGCTTTCTTTCTAATTTACACATAACTGATCTACAAATATCATTTGCTAAGACATACTTACCATAACAATAATAAGCTTAACTTTTACTTGCATGGGCCGCTTCTAAGGCATGGAGGGATACTAACAATGTGTTCACATGGTTCCTTAGTTGTATAAAATTTGATTTTTATTTCTTAAAGTGTATTTATATCACCCATGACAAAGAGAGAGAAAGATACAGATACTATAAACAGGGGCTTCAAGCCAGGATCCACTCCCAGTCTCAGCAAACAAGAATTATGGGCGCATGCATGTATGGTATGTACAGGGAGGCACCTAGACAGGAACCCATGACCTTCACATGTAGGTCCATATGTATCACTGTTGTGGCACCATCTGGTCCCCCTCATGTTTTTCTTTCTTTTTTTTTTTTTTTTTTTTTTTTTTTTTTTTTGAAATTTGCTACAGGTCATGTGCACTAGCCAGAGAGAGAGAGAGAAAGAAAATGAGAAATCACTCCCCACATGGGATGGTCACACCACAATCCCTTTTCCTCCATTCACCTCTTGGAATTTTGGGGGCACCCATGCACATGCACCTGGCTTATTTTTCAAGCTACTAGGTCCAGAACTCTGAACTGCGTGGCTGGCCATGTGAGATCCAGCCACCTTAACCATCATGCCCACCAACTGGTCCTCTAGTTTTTTCCTTAAAGAAATCTGTCAAAATAATTTGAGCTTCAAGCCTTATAAAAACTTCTGTAAGGAGACCAGCAGGTAATGTGGTAGTTAAGGCACTAGACTCCCATGTGAGTTGGCCACAATTCAACTCCTGGATCCAGCGGCTTGAAACTCATACCAGGTGTATGTGTGTATGTGCTCAAATTTCCAAGAAGAGAATGGAGGAGAAGGGATTGAGGTATGGCCAATCCCCTGGGTGAGGGGGGGGTTCCTTGCTTTCTATCTCTCTATTTCTCTCTCTCTCCAGCAGAGCACACATGCCTTATAGCAAAAATCTCTCAAAGCAGAAGTCTTTCAGGTATTTAGAAGTATCTCCAGGACCTAACCACTTCTCACAACCTCTTCTGATACCATGTATTCCAAGATATAATTATTTCTCACTTGGATTTTTACAATAGTTTCCTAACTATTCTTAATGATTCCACCATTGTCTCCACTAATGGATTTTAAATATGCTTAGAAAAATTATTCTGAATTATTTTCTACCCACACTAAAATTTGTTTTAAAATATAGGTCTAATAATATTTATATTTCTAAAAGGTTGAGAAAATTGGAAGAATATTTCATAATATGTAGAAATTATATGAAATTCAAACTTCAATGTCCATATAAAAAGTTTTTTTGGGACATACTTATTCATTCATTTATTTCCTATGGTTGCTTTTGTGCTACAATAGCAGTATTCAATAATTGCAATAGAAATCACATGTAGTGCTCTCATTATTTACACTCTTGCTCAGTACACTATGAATCACAGTGATGCAGTTGTAATTCAAATGTATTTCAAATGTCACATGTGATATCATACATACATTTTATTTATTTTTGTTACTAGTGAATATACATAACATTGAAGCAGAAAAAGGATGGAAAAATAAACTTTGAATATTATTTTGTAAGTCACAATAGAGTATATATTCGTTTGTCATCAAGTTAGATGGCAAAACATCACATTTAATTTGCAATGGCAATATAGCTGTGCTAAAGACAATACATGCAGACGTTAACAGACAAAGTAGTGATCCCAATATTACCAACTCACATTAAACTAACAATAAGAAAATAATTTATTTTTAATTTATAATGGAATATTTCATTGCAGCGTAATTTATCTGCAAAAATATAAAAAAAATTAAAAAGAACATGCTACCAAGGAATGTTTCTGGTTGGCTCATGTGTTAGCCAAAATAAGGAAAGTCATGGACTAGTCGTAAGTAAATTAAACCATGTTCTGGTACAACATTTCAGGAAGAATCATTACTTTAAGAGTTAAG
Source organism: Tupaia belangeri chinensis (assembly GCF_000334495.1). Lineage (NCBI taxonomy): Eukaryota > Metazoa > Chordata > Mammalia > Scandentia > Tupaiidae > Tupaia > Tupaia belangeri. The sequence continues at coordinate 488,447 of NW_006204341.1, forward strand.
GACATTGGTAGTATTGATAACTCAATTAAAAAACAAAGCAAACAATTTCAAGTTGTTTTTCTTGACTTTTGATCCATCAATAGGTATTATCTACACTGATAAATTATTATTTATTTCAGGAGGCAATGCTGAATTTGAAGTAACTGAAGAATTACCATTTGAATAGTCTACATGGAACAACAACAGGCAAGAATATTTTCAAAGGTCAGCTACATGAACGAGAGGTAAAGGGTGCTGGAACCCACGTGGCAGATCAAAGTTCAAATCCACATTGCAGACCAATTGTTCATGCCTGTTGGCTTGAAAATCATACAAGTGAATCTGTGTGGGCCCCAAATCTTGACATGATGGAAGAATGGATAAGAAGGGGTTGCAGCATGACCATATTGGTGGGTGTTTCTCCTTCTCTCTCTCTTGCTCTCTTTGTCTCTCTCTTGTGAGTGAATGCACACTTTAGCAGTTAAAAAAATGAAGAAAAATACCATTTGCAAAGAAGTTTAGAAAGCATTAATTTTGTACAGCCTGGAGTGGAATCTGCTAAGATGTGTTAAAAATTGATGGTAGTAAAAATGTAGGTGGAACAGAAAAGGGATTTGTTGAATAAATTCTAAGTTTATAAAAATATGAGGTACATTTAAAGACTATAGTTATTCATTGTATTATTCACGGGTAGATACATTGCAAAAAATACTGGGCCATCAGAAAAGTCATGACATATTTTTCTATGCTTTTCTGTAGAAGAATACGTCATGACTTTTCTGATGACCCAATATTTGAGTCTGTCATGTGCTATTGAAACAGTGTCAACGGTAACTCCCACTCACTTTTTTTTTTTTTTGAGAAGGTTTTGCAATAGGGTGCATGCGCTCACCAGACAGACAGAGACAGAGAGACAGAAAGCGAGAAATCCCCCCCCTGGGGGGAGGGCCACGCCACAACCCCTTCGCCTCCATTCTCCTCTCGGGATCTTGGGCATGCACGCACACATGCCTGGCGTGAGTTTAAGCCACCGGGTCCGGGACTTGAACCACGGTCGACTACATGGGAGTCCAGTGACATAGCCATTACACTAACTGCTAATCCCAACTCCCACTCACTCTTGAGTACCAAACCACTATAAGAATTAGAAGTTGAATATGCTCACTTAGCCTACGAGACAGCAAATGTTTTGATGACTTAGGAGTGAAATTATTTTATTATGATTTTTTGAGCTGCAGATTGACATTGAAATTTTCCCAAATAGTAATTGTTCTCAGTCAGAATTTTTGAGAACTAAAAGGCTTTGGGATTAGCTTTTAATACATAATGTTTCTTAGTAAATTCAACCTACAATTACAAGGCAAAGCATTACTTATATGTGAAACTTATACTGTGGTTACAATTTTGATGACAATTAGCATTTGAATCACTAGTAATGTAAAGATTCTCTGTATATTTCCCATCTGTTAAAAAATTAAAATAAAATCCACAAAGTTACAATGGATACTTTCTTGAGCTCAAAGTATAGTCCTAGCAGTATTTTTCTAACAAATGCAAGTACAAAAAAATTTCCATTTTTCAAAATCCAAACTATGCCACTGAGGAACTTACACCTAACTTTTAATTGGAAATGATTAATCTACAATGTAAGGACATGCTAAAAGGTAAATATCAAGAGAAGAATATAATAGAATTTTATAATTATTTTCCAAGCAATGAATATACTCATTTTAATCTTAGGCCCATGAATTGACATCAGTATTTAATAATATCCATTTGATAAAATAATGAATTTCTATGATGGAATATATATAATCTTACGACATATCAGCATTAAGAGACGACCATTTCCAATGGATTTTGATGTTAGGGAGCATTAACTTTGATCTCCAATGAAGCAAAATGTTGTAACCTTCACTCAACAAAAAAATATCATTCTCATTAATAGAGATGTATTACCAAAAACAAAAACTGTACTCAATTAATCTATTTTTAATTTTAGTGTTTTTTTTATCATGCTTATTTATATAACATCCCAATTCTGCCTCTGTCCATGAAACAAAATATTTGATATCTATTCCACTTACAGATAAAGTTTGCCAACCTCTTGTCTATAAAGCTCTACATAATATGATCTTTCTCTACCTCCCTTACTTACTTAATTCCAATGTCCCTACCTTCCTTTCTTTTATTTTTCTATCGGCCTGAAACACACATCCTCTAACTATGAGGATAATGTGCTCCTTAAATTCTCTAAGGTATTGCCAAATTTCGGAACCACTGTGCCATATCATTATTTCTTTTATCTGTTTTTGGAGAGGTTTTTGCTATACGGCGCATGCGCTCACCAGAAAGACGGAGAGAGACAGAAAATGAGCAATCACCCCCAGGGGAGATGGCCATGCCACAATCCCTTCTACTCTCAGGATCTTGGGCACACACGTACATGCGTCCAGCATGAGTTTAAGCCACTGGGTCTGGGACTCGAACCGCAGTGGACTACATGGGAGTCCAGTGACATAGCCATTATGCTAACTGCTGGTCCCTGTTCCATATAATATAATTCTTGTTGAATTGAAAATTATGCAATTATTTCTACTTTTTTTTTTTTTTTTTTTTTCTTTTTTCTTTCTTTTTTTTTTCTTTGGAGAGGTTTTTGCTATAGGGCACGTGTGCTCGCCTGACAGACAAAGAACAAAGAGACAGAAAGCGAGAAATCACTCCCCAGGGGAGATGGCCACGCTGCAATCCCTTCTCCTCCATCCTCCTCTCAGTGTGAGTCCAGCGACATAGCCATTACACTAACTGCTGGTCCCTGTACTCTTTAAAAATGGTGTGTACATGATCCAGCCTGGCCAATCAGAGTATTCAAAACCTTTGGACACAATGATTGGCTCATAGTCAGACAGAGCATTTTATCAATATAAATATGGACTCAGAAAGAGATAGGACATCTTTTCTATTCCAAAAACATGGACCACAAGGACAATGTTATCCTAGAATTTCCAAGGATCATATATTTCACAATGTGGCCTGAATTTGAGTGAGAATGATGAAAAAAATAAAATAAAAAAGGAGGGGTGGACCAACAGATAGCATAATGGTTACATGGCTGGACTCCCATGTAGTCTACCATAGTTTAAGTCCCAAATCTGGCGGCTTAGAAAACTCACACCTGGTACATGTGCATGCATGCCCAAAATCCCAAGAGGAGAATAGAGGAGAAGAGATTGCAGCATGGTCATTACCCCACTGTATGATT